>NC_138552.1:112537859-112620359 GCF_964273705.1 Natrix helvetica | reverse complement strand
ATTTTCAAAACAAACACAACACATAAAATCTTCCTTCTTTACATACCGTAGAAAGTGTATCAGTTGGTTACAAAAGGCTTTCGTGCATCTCTTCCACAGTCATCAAGCATAATTCATATTAACTCAAGTATTTTAACTCAGATATTTATACATGTTACCATCATCATACCTCCATTTTCATTTGACTATAATTGTTTAAACATCCTTCATCATAAAATATACCAAGAATTAATACAAAACCACATACTAGCATTTCATTTACTATTTCTAAAATCCTCCAATAACACTGAATCCTTATGTCCTATTCTAGCTAAACATCCATAATATTTAATAACAAAATTTTCTAATTCTCCTTTCCAAATCACTGTTTACAATTTACATCCAGTTTCCTTATGTTGTACCCATACATATATATACGTTGTTATCATTATCCCTCCTTTATTTGACTATATCCTATATCATAACATTTCCCCCCTAATAATCAAGACTTAACTGTATCTAACTTTATATATAATCCAAAAGAATTTCTAATCTTCCTTTCATGGGTATCATTCAATATTCATATCCAATTATTACCTATCATAACACTACACATTGTATACATTATTATCATTATTAATTATTTATTTAACTATATCTATTGTCACTAAATTTCACTAAGTTTAACTAGTTTTAAATTATACTCTTCCATCTATCAACCTGTATCTTTCCAGTAGCAAAACAGTCTCATATCTTCTGTCATTTGTGATGTCAGTCCTCTAATCATCTCCTTAATCAAATTTGTATGAACTCCTCTTAGCAACTCCTTGCTTATAAAATCTCTCATGTAATTTCGATGCCCTTCTTCTGTTTCCTTAATCAGCTTATCTTTGATTGTTGGTAGTGTTATCAATGATGTTGCTAATAAAATTTCTCTCTTTAAATCCATAAATTATTTTGTTTTTTCTTCTTCTGTGTCTTACCATCTGAGGTAGATTTCCCCTCCATTTAATTCCTCTTTCAGTATTCCACTCTTTCCATTTTCAGAGACAAACCAATCACCATAAATATCAGCAAATTTAATTTCTTTATAGTCATTTTCCTCTTCGATTTTTAGGCTTCTAACCACCACTTTTACCACTTGATAAACATCTCCAACTTCTTCATCATATTTTACTGTTAGATGCTCTAAGTCTTCCAGCTTCTTCTGTATCCTCTCAAATGTGTTTGATAATTTCTGAATTGCTGAGCATATCTTTTACAGACTTAAAGTTTCTTTCTGCTGTTGAAATTGTGCCATTATCTCCAGCTAACAAACACTGCTGCTCTAGCTTGGAAGGTTTTAACAAAATTAAGCATAGATTCACAATAAAGTTTTATTTTCACATCTGTATGCTTTTCTTCTTATCACACTCTATAAACAAGCAGTGAGGCCTTGGAGTGCCAGGCCAGGATAATCAGTGAGAAAAGTAAGAATGTTTCATTTCCAATACACAAACCTCCAGCGTCCAATTAGCAGTGTTATTGTTGCAATTTTCTTTGTTTCTTTTTGTTTCTTTTTTGTATTTCAAGTTAAAAAAAACTCTGATTCTTGAATGAGTCAGAAGAACACCCACAGTAATGAAAGAGGAGAATTTTGGTCCATAGGTTACAAAGAATAATAAAAGAAAAAAATAGAAGAAGAAAACTTAATCCATTCGTTTTAAAAGGCTTGCATAAATTCCATCCATGAACATAGCATTTAAAAAGTAAGATAACCCACTGTCCAAAACCATTCCAAACTTAATTCCGCCGCTTATTTATTCGGTTCTCCAATTTAAATTAATTTTAAGTTTTTTATAGGCAGTCTCTTTTCATATGGTAAAAATTCCTCACCAGCTGGAAGCACTTTCTCTTTCCGTATACTTCCATTTTGGAGCTGCCCCGACTTCATCAGCCTAATGGATGGATTTTTTGTCTCCGGCTTGAAGAACTTCTCTTGGATTGATCAGGGACTTTGCGATGTCCCTGAGATCAGCAAGATGTATTCTTTCTGTTCACCATCTCTGTGGGACGGTTTAGGTCCGATTGGACCACCCAGCGGCAAAAGTATAGGCTGCGGTCTCGGAGCATCAAGACGCATGTATCATTGTGACATTGGCTCCTCCCCTCTGGATTTTATATTTTTGTACTGTTGCTTTTGTTTATTGTTATTATTTATATGCTTCCCAAATCTGTGAAGGTCTATATAAATGTGATTAATAAATAAATCTATGTTTTGGTTCTTAAATGTGTGTCCCCCCCTCTCTCTCCCACCCTCTCTCTCTGTGCAATAAATATCTTTGTCAAGTCATAGCTAGCTGGGTGACCTTGGGCCAGTCACCCTCTCTCACATATAGGAAGAAAGTAAGGACAAACCTGTTCCAAAAACATGGTAAAGAAAATGTTTTGGATACTAGTCCGGACAATCACCAGAAGTTAACACTGACTCAAAAGGGCAAATAAATGGATAAAAAGTAAACAACATGAATAATGATTGACAATGATTAAACCAATTTAAAAGTAAGGGGATAAAGAAGTGTTATCCACTATCCACCTAAAAAATAATTGACCATAGCCCCAAGCTTTAATACTGACATTGAAAAAGAACTCCTTCATAATATACTACTGAACAGGATTTCAGATGACAACTACAATTGATGGGCAGGATGATTGTGTAGAAGGGATGCACTAAATTTTTGTGAAAAGGACAACATTTGATTTTTGAGGAGCGTGCTAAAGGCTTTCTCTCCAGAACTTGAAAAAAGAATTACAACCTGCAGACTTGGGACTTTTAAACATGGTTAATATCCTTGTAATGATTTTTTTCCCCTTCTGGCATTTAGACATGTTAATGTTTTGATTGACTGAAAGGATGTTTTGATTATGGTTTTTAAATGATTCTAAAACATCAACTGAAAATATTTAGATATTATTTTTCAGTATTCTTACCAATTCTTACGAAGGTGGGGGATCTAAATGCTGCCCTAACCAATTTAGAGAAAGGAAGAGATAAAAATGTAATAAATAAATGGATAACAATAAATCACATAAGTTATCAGGCACATTTGGAAGCAAAGTATTCATCAACACAGATTCATAGAATAAAATTAGTCAGAAGGAACCATTTGGTTAATGAACACAATTCCCTTCTCAGTGCAAAAAACCTAAATTTATGGTTTACTTTAGAATCTTCCAAGATATCAGCATCAGACCATCTATATCAGTGATGGTTAACCGTTTGGTCCTCGTGTGCTGAAAGCACATGCATAATGCAATGCGTGTGCAGACTTCCCCACATGCACGTGTGAACCCCGTGTGCACCACGACTCCCTCCCATATGTGCCATGCCCTCCACACATGTGTGGCAGAGACCCGAAAACCAGCTGGCCAGTGGGAGGCACGTGCACATGCACTGTGGAGCTGAGCTGGGGTGACGGCTCACATGCCCACAGAGGTTTGCCATCACGGATCTGTATACTACTACATACTACTGAAATTATTGTCTCTGTAACCTTTAACTGGGCAAAACAGTACATCACAGGGAAACAGAGTTTGAACAAAGATATCTCAAAAGGATTAGCATCCAAAATCTGAGGAACTGAAATTTGGCAAATTTGCAGTTCATTCATTGCTGCCACATTGTCACATCACTACCCAGATGTGAGAAAAATATCCCTGATATTTTCTATATACTTAAGAAAAACCAAACGAGGAGATTATAGGCAACAAAAAGCTTTATTGATCAATAAGAAGAAGTATTATTGATAACTATCATGCGCATGACAGGATTCTCAGGTGTACTCTTGAACAGTACACAGGTGAGCCTTAAATACACAAGTTGAAGTCTCATGGGCATCATAATACAATTACATAAATGTATTTGGCGTGATCGATAACAATACTTGGCAATATTGACAATAGTTGGCATTAATTAAGTGATAGCCCAAAAATAAATTTCCCGTGTACATTTTGGGAAATTCCTGTTACCTGCGTGTCAGGAACATATGACATTTTAAACTTTCCCCAAAAATTCTTCGTTTCCTCTCTTCTCACAGTTTAAACAATAACAAGGTAAGTACTTACTTCCTGAAAACATATCCATATCAGAGGGAACTTCCAAGTTCCCATCTGGGCTATTCCTAACTGGGTCACAGTGACCTTAAGTTTGCCCTAATGTCAGCAAAGCATACAATGCCTTCCAAACGGTATTTTTCCAGCCTAGAAAGCATCAGAATAGATATGTATTGATTCAAAATGGAATCTGTCAGGTTCATTTTTTACACAAATAATTCAGATGTTATCCTAATTCTTACACCAGAAGTTTAGTAGACTGGCCCACCCTAGTCCTCCAGGTTAGACTCATTGATCCCTCTTCTTCAGCCACTGGCAATCAAATAGATAGGTCTTGTCCTAACCCTGCAGAGGCTCCAAAGGACTCCAGAAATTGTAGACCAATCCCAACTTTGGTTGTCGACAGGCAGTCAAGGCAGCAAGAAATCAAAAGTTGCTCCTGCTCCCACTGCTTTTTTGCTCTTGGACAATCAGTTTCTCAGTTTAGGTAAGGCAGGGGTGTCCAAACTTGGGAACTTTAAGACTTGTGGACTTCAACTCCCAGAATTCCCCAGCCAGCCTGGCTGGGGAATTCTGGGAGTTGAAGTCCACAAGTCTTAAAGTTCCCAAGTTTGGACACCCCTGAGGTAAGGGAACAGCTCTGAAACAATGACCCAGTGGGTCACAGATTGTCTAATCTGGTCTACAGTTCCTTTCATCCTTTTCTCCCTCTTTGAAGGTAGGGATATTGGCTCTCTTCAATCATGTTTTATCAAAGCAAAAACATAAAGATTTGACTATATTATTTTCCCAAGAATAAAGTTAATCTCCTCAGGAGATTTAAACTTTTGTAAAGTCAGTCAATAGACTTGATCTGGAATGTTGCCCCTTCAGTCAGATGAATCACACCTCTTCTTTCTAACTGAGCCAGAACAATAATTTAATAGTTCCCCCCCCCCCCCGTTTCTCTTTTTTACATTTGTCTATTTGAATTTGGCCTATATCCAATTTGTAAGGAAGAGACTAATGGATTGGTGATTTTGCTCTTTAAAAGGATCTCCCACTAGGAGAGTTGTAAGAGGATCACCACCAACCTCCAATGCCCAGTATGGATTAAATAGCATTTCCCTTGATTTTTTTAACACTGTGCTATCGTGTTAGAAAATCAGAGTGAGAGAGAAATGCAGACAACAAAGACTACAGAAGGCAGCTCAGCAGGATCCTTCCTCTCATAGGGCCATGGGTACCAACTGCTGTGCGGGAAGATGCCATAACATTCATTTGTTTTTAAGTAGTATTTATTGTATTCTGATCTATAATTGTTTGTATAAACTACCCCTGCCGGTAAGCTGTTTGGGGAGGATTGTTGCAACCACAATAGCAGAATAATAATGGCAGTTGTTCACTGCCCTCCTCCCCCATGACACCTTTTTGCTACAGATTCTGTAGAGGAATGAGGGAGGGGGTGGTTTCTTCTTTTTCTCACTCTAATTTGCTTTAACAGACTTTATCTTGAATTTGTGATTGAGCAAAAATGTACATATTGTTCTGAGATACATTTTTGTACATAATTTCCCTACTTTGTATCCTTTTCACAAGGAACTTTTCCAAATATAGTACAACCTTGTGTGTATCTCATTATCTTATAAACACACCTACTCTTAAACCTCTGGAAAACCAATCCTCTGGGGAAAAAAAACAAGAATGTGCAAAAATTTCATTTTTCCTGCTTTTGAGTTTAAAAGGCTCTCTATGAGACACCACATGACACCCACCCAGTAGCCTGAGCCGACCAGGAGAAGCATGGGTCTAATGAGCAAATGACTGAGTTGACAGTCATAAGAATCTTGTCTGCTTCCTCAGGTCTAAGAAGTTCAAACGTTTGCCAGATAGCAGAGCAAGATTGAGACCCAGGCATTTCTGCAGGAGTAGGAACAAATTTGAGCTTTTTTATCCACAGATCCTCTGAAGATTCCTCTGCACAGCCTTGGAATATCCAGGCTCCACCAGCCCAGAAATCTGCTAAACAGCAATTCATGAATACAATAATGGTGGAGAAGTACTGTTGCTTCACCACTTTACTGATAAGGTAAAGGTTCCCCTCACCCATATGTGCTAGTCATTCCCGACTCTAGGGGACAGTGCTCATCTCCATTTCTAAGCCAAACAGCCAGCACTGCAGATGTCTGAAGACATCTCCGGGGTCATGTGGCCAGCATGATTAAATGCCAAACACACACAGAATGCTGTTACCTTCCCATGAAGGTGTCCCTATTTTTCTACTTGCATTTTTATGTACTTTCAAACTGCTAGGTTGGCAGAAGCTGGGGCAAGTAACGGGAGCTCACTCCGTTATGCAATGTTAGGGATTCAAACCACCGAACTGCTGACCTTTCTGATCGACTGCCGCAAGATTACTGCCACAAGATAGACCCTAATAGCAGCTCTCACCGATTATTGGCCCTGCTGGGTAAACCAGACAGGAAACATGACTAGATAAGTTAGTTCTACATTATTGTAAAGCCACATAATACTTCTTGACAGTGAGAACAATTAATCAGTGGAATTGGAATATAGACCAGTGATGGGTGCTCCATCACTGGAGGTTTTCAATAAAAATTGGGCACCCATTTGTCCAAGATGGTATAAGGACTCCTGTCTTGGTCAGGGGACTGAACTATAAGACTTCCACAGTTGCTTCCAGCCCTATGATTACAAGTGACCTGTATGCCTGCCTATCTAACCTGCTAGCAACACTTAATGGACAATTTCAAAGTCCTGACTCAGCTTTATCAGGGCCCTTACCACAAAATTACAGACTAGTACTCTTTCAAGCAGAAGACGCTAAAAATATAGGAATGACAGTCTTTTGAATGACAAGAATACTGGGCATATAGTATTTGTTTATATTGTTGCTTGTATTTCTTGCACATAAACAGCCAATATTTGCTTTACTGGAATTTATTTTGTCATGAACTTTATATTTTCATTAAAGTGAAAACCATATCTAATGTATATAAAGTTGAAAATCTTGCATGGCTCTAAAAATGTAAATATGCAGCAAACAAATAATATCATAGTTAAACCATCACTAGACTTTTTATATAATAGAAATGATACACACACACACACACACAGACTACAAAGTCAGACAATATTTAATGTATGTCATCAATTCCATTACAGGTTCAAATATCAATTATTATTTTAAGATGAAAGCATGTAAGGCTAGCTTTCAAGCTAAAAAGGCATTTGGTTTTATATTTTCTGGATATAAATGCTTACTACAGCTAATGTTAATGAGGATTTAAAATGAAATGATAAAAAATATGTTCAGATATTTAGAAAGCTTTTCAACAAAAATAGACATTAAGTATTTTAGAAATAAATTGTGGATAATCTCTGGGAACATTGGGGTCATATGTGAAATTTAGGAACATTTTGTTGAATGATGCTGCTTCTTTATAAGACAGATATTCTGTCAGAATCATGACATACTTATATAAAGAAAGGGCCAACTCAAAGCTTACATAAATATATTTGTTCAAACAGAGATTATAACACTGCACAAATACATCTAAAGGGAAGCAAGATTAAGTCGGCAATGTTAGCTACCAAGAAGAGGTTTACACACTGATTTTCAGCCGGTAGTAAATGTGACTATTACTCTCAAAAATGACTGGCTTGCTTGTTTGTTTTCAAGAAGGAACAAGACCAAGGAAGGAACAAGAGGGCAGAATAGAGGATGAGAATCTCAGAAAAGGAATGATTAAATTTTGAAGTACATCTTATGATTATGTGGTGTGCTGTCCAAATTAATGGACTATTAAATAAGGAATCCTGGTTTAATTCTAGCTTCTGCCATGAACAAGGTTAGTGCTCTGTCACTCAGTTTCAGGTCCTTCATCTACAACTCACCTTACATGGCTGGGCAAGGACAATGGAGAGAACATATGTGAAGCATATGTGACACCTACAAAGGTCTAAATTAAAAGTGGGACTAAGTTCAAACAAAAAAAAAAAAAGGGGGGGGGAAACAAAGCATGGAGCTGTAAGGAAATGTCAAAGAAAATCCACTTCTAAACGTTTTCTAGTCACATTGGAAGTTAATGTAATACATACTTCCATGACCAGTTTCTAATCCCTGGGAAATTTAGGACAAGAAAAAATATCTGCTTTATGGTGGCAAGTCAATAGGAAAAAGAAAAAAAAGGCACCAGATAAAAGGAAATTAGAAACTATAAAGGGACTACAGATGAAACATATATAAATTAGGGACATTACAACTTGGGAGTTTGTGTACAATAAATACTGAGTTTAGGTTTAAATCATTTCCTGGATAAAGTTCTGTGATTTGTAACTCACTGTTTTGTTCATTTTTACATTACCATAGCTGTGAAGCATGAAAACAGATTGCAAATACCTTAACAGCCTCAAACAATAACAGACTTTCATAAATAGCAAGCAAGATTAAAGCAAAACCCATCCGGCAAGAATGTTCAACCCTTACCTTTGAGTCATAATCTTATAAGCATCTGGCAGATAACAGCGGATATTCTCCATCTGAGCAGGATCTGAGTCACAGATTTTATCATCTGTCCTGCCATAGTTGGCACTTTCAATCATGATAACATCTGTTCCTGGGCAACGGAGCTCTATTGGGTAGCTTTCACAAGAGAGTTCCCTCCGGACCACTGCCATAGGAACAGGAGCACGACTAAAAGCTGTGGAAAGAAGAGAGATGCTTAGTAGAAACCAAAGCATCTAAAACAAAAATATTCCCCACAGTCTGCAGAAATGTCAAATCAAATGATTTGCAAAGCAGTATGGGTCATTCTATGCAGCCTTTCAGACATCTCTTTGAACACATGAAGAGTGTTTTCCACCCACCCATGAGTAACTGGAGAAACCTATTTATGCAACAGGCAAGAATTTAGACGCAAGTTGCTTGTGCAACTTGATTGTGCAGTGCTTCAGAGTACATAGGAGTGCAAACAGAGCAAATGACAGTATTCTAGTAATCTCATGCACTCAAACCACCTTTTCAGAACTGTATCCGAAGCACTGCACAGCCCTAACTCTAAAGTTGGGTTTTCTTTATCAGAAATGAGCCCACAACCCTTTATTTTTCAAAATATTAATAAAAATATTCTCCTCAGACCCCATCATTCATCCTCTTTTGATAAAATTATTGTTTATCATTACAGTGGGAGGAAACTATTTTGCATATTAATCTTTGTGGTCAGCCCATTCCTGTCGGTATTGCGAGCATAAGATTGAAGAAACCAATTCTATTCCCAAATTTTGACTTCCGGAAGTATGCTAGCAAGAAGCCCACCAAATGTAAATAGCTTTGATTTTCAAAAAGTAGCTCATAGAGAAGACAATTTTTTTAAAAAATATATGTTTTGCCTTTGTTGCTATCTTCATCACCAGATTCCAATTTTTCTGACAGTTACAATTTTTGGAAAAGTGGCTTTTTTGCATCCAAAATGTACAATGCAATACATGTTAGTTAATGTTCAGTTCATTTACGTAGAAGCCTGATGGATCCAGCCAAATGGTCACCAGTCCAGCATTCTGTTTCCCAAATAGCTGGTCAGATGCTTACAAAAGGCTCTGAGGTCATGAGGGCAATTAAACTCCCTCTGCATTTCTGAACAGCTCATATTATAAGGTCTACCCATAATATAAAGTTTATTTATTTATTTATTTTATTTATTTCTTGGATTTCTAAACCGCCCCCTCTCCCAGAAAGGGACTCGGGGCGGTGTACAGTCAAATGCAGATAGAAATACAATAGTAATATAAAACAATTAAATACATTTGAATGGAGGAGATAGGACTGTACAAGAAATAAATATACTAAAAAAAAAACACCCTAAAAACACCCCAATTAAAACCCAAACCCAATTAAGATATATCCCCGGGAGGTAAGCTAAGAGAGTGCCAGGCCAGCTGATTGAAATAGGTGAGTCTTTAATTTCTGACAGAAGGAACGGAGGTCGGTGGTAGTTCGAATGTCGGGGGGAGGTCATTCCAGAGGGTTGGGCCCATCACAGAGAAGGACCTACTCCTAGGTGTCGCCCGCTGGCATTGCCTAGCGGACGGCACCAGGAGGAGTCCCTCCCTGTGTGAGCGGATAGGTCGCAGGGACGTGTGTGGAAGGATGCGATCCTGCAGATAATTAGGTCCTATGCCATGGAGCGCTTTAAAGATGGTGATCAGTACCTTGAAACGCACCCGAAAGGCCACAGGTAGCCAGTGCAGCTCGCGCAGGAGAGGTGTTACGTGGGAGTAACGTGTACTCCCCATGATAACCTGCGCGGCTGCGTTCTGAACTAGCTGCAGTCTCCGGATGCGTCCCAAGGGAAGCCCCATGTAGAGGGCATTGCAGTAGTAAGTTAACATAACATTGATGTACTTTTTCTGTATCCATGCTGAGTTTTAATTTTTTCTTATTAATATGAATGGGAGAATAACAAAAATGAAATAAGATAAATCCCCTAAAGGTTAGATTTCTAATAAAACCAGAGATAACCTAAGAATGTTCTCTCCGGAGCAGGGTTTTATAAGAAACATAAAAATACTTGCAGAAGGGGGAGACTTGTAAGGAAAGTATCCATTTTTAGGATCAGTGATGCTTGAAACAGTCAATTTGTTGCAGAGAATTGATATTCGGCTTATAAACCTCATGAAAATAGAACTCTTCATCAGTTTTGACATTTCCACCTCAGTGGCCCTTGCCTGATTATGATGATGATCAATGATCCACATACAAACATATAAAATCATAGTAATTGGAGATACAATCTTTGATAGCATGTATATACAGTAATACAGAATTTAGTCCCATTACTGATAATGCTAGAACTGGAACATGAAACCAGGAGTTTTATTTAACCAAAGTTTGTTTTTCTACAATACTGTTACATATAGGGAATTCCATACGTGCCTGTCAGCATTGCTTTTAGACTAAGAGTAATGACCTAGGCTGCCAAAACTTAGGGAGCGCTAACACACAGCCCTCCTTCAAAATCATTCTAAATGCAAGTGCTCAGATTAACGGGTACCATCAATCATTATGCTCTACAGGCATCATACAGTATATTCTGAAGCCAGCACGGTGCTCTTAGAAATTGTAGTACAGCAGTACATGGACAATTGTTTTGATATCTTCTCAACCACAAGGACAAACCTGTTCGGATAAAGTGGGTTGGCCTATCTATTCAGTAGGAGTGTTGATGGTAATGTATTATTGTGTGTCCAAAGAAATCCTTCCTCAGCCCAGGGAATGTGAGAGATGTTTAATATTTGGCCAGCAACCAAAGTCTCCTTGACATTCAGCTCTGCTGTTCTTGGGTGTCTTAATGACCTCGATAACATCTATCTGTTATGAGAATACATGCCTGGTCTTTTCATAATTCAGAGTAAGAAGCCTATAACATGCTTACTCAGACTTTATAGCACCCCTCTAGGTAAAAAAATAGTCCTCCACTAATTATTAGGTTAATAGGCCATTGGGGAATAATTAATCTTCATGCGCCAGGCCTCTAGCTCTATTATATGCATCCCCACCTCAAGTCTAAGTGTGGCAAGGGCTACATCTCCTGGGGCAGCAAGAATGGCTCTTTAAAATTTGGTTTGTAGCACTTTCATGGTATTCTTCATTGCATAGATTCCCATCTGAATTATGAATAATATCAGAACTAGTGTTGTGGCTTTATGAGGTTTAAGGGCTACAGGAACTAATTCTCTACCTTGGAAAAAAATAATGGTCCGATAATGGTATTTAATATCTTTCTTGGGATAAGGTTCTACATTATTGTAAACTAAGACCAAATTAATCAATTTTTGTCCTCTGTCCCAAAATTGTATCCTTGTGTGTCATGGTGTCCTAGGATTTTTTTCAATTCATCACAGAAGGGAATATGCTGCAGAAAAGCAGCTTCAGAAAGAGCCTATATCTTGAATAACATCATCAGCTTATCAGCAGAGATAAAATAGTGAATGGCTGCAACCTTGCTTACAAATGTGTCAACTGCCCAGAAACAAAGCATAGTAAAACAAAATCAAGTCAATGGAGACCAATATGGAAGGTATGAGGGCAAATGTGGAGGCGACTCAGTAATATATTTTGGGGTAAAATAACATTTTGTGATTTTCCAAGCCCATTAGGAGAGCTGATTTGCATGTAATAATGTAAGAACAGTAATGCCTACAACGAAGTTGCAAATCAGAGCTACAAATCCATACAACTATTCTCTATAATGTATATTTGTATTGTTTCTTGTTTTTAAATATTTTAAGAATCACTGAGAGTATGGAGGAATGTTTATTTATTTACCTTCTAACTATTAAAGTCAGAACAATCTAGTTAGAAATAATGTAATCATTGAAAATTTAAAGGACAATCTTAATCTTATCTATGTGATCGTAGAATGAGATGAAATATTACTAGATGCCATATAGAGATAAATCTGCATTTTTCTCTACCATTTCTTATTCAATGTGATGAAAAAGAATGTATTTTTAACATATCTTTCAAAGGAGAAGAGACTTTTAGTGAAATTTTGATGACTGATGAAATGAACTGTGACATTCTCAAAATAGCATAATTACAAAGTAGCCAAATGTGTATGAATGCCTTCAATTTCATTGTGTATAATCATCTCTCTCGTGTTCTACAGTGCTTTCCACACTTTAATGATGACCCAAAGGAAGGCATGTTTATTTATTCATTTACTAGAAAAAAAATATGGCTGGCCATATAATATAAAATAAAACCAAACTAGCTAATAGATTTTAGCTACACTGAAATACACAAAATTAAAAAAACTCTTAGACATACCCCATCTTCTCAGAAACACAAATATTAGGCCCACTTAGAGTCAGTTCTTAATAGCCTTCTGGAAGGCATTGAAAAGAGGGACAATCCAAATCTCTGGGGGAGGAACATCCACTGGGTTTTTTTTTTCCAAATTGGGAGTCTAGGTAGCCAGAAAACATCAACATGATGAAAACCAGTAAACCAAGAATTCCAGCAATAACCTACTATTCTACCTTGAATAATAAAGAAAGGGAAAGGAAGGGGGAAGAAAGGAAAATTAACTTCCCCATCTGAACTTTAAAAATGAAATGAATAAAGAACAGAAAATTTAAGGGAGATGCACTGATATTACAATCAAGCATCTGGCATACAAGTCATCCCCCCCCTCCAGTTAAATTAGAACTGAAATGTTGGAAATGTTCAGCCTCTTTATGCAACATTATTGACTTAGCATCAAGAGTATAACAATATATTTACGAGTTGGAAACACGGGCAAATTAATTTTGATTCTGTTTCAATTCCAGAGCGGACTCTATTTGGCAGAGTCTACCATGTTCCATGATGAGCAGGGTGTGAGCTTCGGAAGCTCTGCCATGAGGTTTGGGACATGCCTTAGAGAATCCCGAGACAACCATTTCCTCATGGAGCTGTAACCTGATGGCTTTCAAGTCACCGTATTCATCTTGCCCTTCCAAACCACATGACATACATCTCACTCCCCTCTTCATTCTCCTCCTTGTGTTAAGAGATCCTTAGTGGTTGTCAGAAAAAAAGAGGCAAAATGAAGCATTACATCAAAATCAGTACTTTGGCTTGATTCCGCAGCTCTGTTTGTCAGCCAGCTGTTCTGGCAATCTGGATTATGCTTTGGGGCATCCAATGGCCATCTGTGTTTTGTGACAACTATTCAGGGGTGGGTATTTAAAATGGTAAGTTTTATCAATGTTTGTTCCAGTTTTACATCTTTGGCTTAAACATCAGCTGTTAGTAATTTCAGATGTATAAAATCAACACTGCTTTTATACACTCAAACAGATTCAAAATCAATGACACAACTATCTAACAAGGCAGGCATAAGGAAGCACAAATTAAAGGACTGTTAATGTAAATTCATAAAGAAAACCAAACAGAAAAACCCTTCACTGCTTATTTGCTTTCTTGTGCTTTTGAAAGCAAGCTTTGGACTGAATGCATAAAATATAATTACGCAGTTATGCAAGTTTAATAAAAAAAATATAGTCATGAATGATACTAAAGTTACAATTGCAAGGATAATAATATAAGCAGTAGCTCAGACCCCCATGACTACTCTAGGTGGACATGTGAACTTGGTTGTGCAAATAAATATATAAATAAATATGTCTGTAATACATCACATTCAACTTTGGAAATGAAGTTTTATTGAAAAGGAATATGATATATACACCATAATGTGTGACTGGAGTTGGGGAAACTTAAAGAAACCTGTGGTCTGGTAGTTCAGTTCTATGGACCAAGACCATTTTAAAAGATAAACTGAGTTCTTAAGATTCCATACTAAATGAACTTAAGTTTTATTATTGTGATGCATTCCATCACCTGGAGAGAGTCTCCACCATTAATATACAGCTGATTTTAAGATCTGTCTAAGAGGTTTCCTGTCACCATTCCCTTTTTACTCTTGGCTAGGCCATGTCATCTCAAACACAGCAAAGGGGATTGAGGTAAGATACCATGAGACGTTCTCAGAATTCACTGCAAACTGTTGGTTTGCCAATGAAGAGGTGAGCTTTAGGACCAAAATAAGAAATCATACACATAAAATAGGAAACATACACATTATATTGCTTAAGAATTGCCCTGTTTGGCAACAATTCAAAGCTATGATTGTGCTAAGAAGGTAACTTTATAATTGGTATTCACATTTATGACCATCACAGTATTCCTGCGGTAAGATAATTGAAATTTGGGTGTTTCACTCCTGGGTTGCAACAAGCTGACTTAATAGAAAAATATGCAGTGAAATTTCAAGTTGCAGTTTCATGGCTCCTTTAATAACCGCAGTGATTCACTTAATGATAGCAGGGTCATGTGATGTCTTACTTAATAACCGAACCACTGTACTTCAGAATTATACAGTATAATTTCAAATACTGATACTTGTCTAGGATTGGAACAAAGTTGCTACAGAGAGATGTAAAACCTGTTTTGCTGCCTATTGTGCAGGACAAAGCAGTGTTTCTTCCTGCAGTCTTGTATCTGGTATTTTAAAAATAAAAATAATTACATTTTTAAAAGGGGAATAGAATGTGATTTTGGGGGAGGGGTGTAGTCAGAATGTTTGAGCCCTTCCTTCCCCTTCCAACCTTTGAGGAGACAGTGTTAGTGTGTGTGTATTCATAGGTGTCCAGTGTCTATGTGACTATACAATTCACAAGCAGTTAGCCTGAGTCACTTAAGAAAAGAAAAGATCAGAAAGAAAAGAAAGAAAAGAAAAGGACTTCATTTCCACTAGGTTCATCCATCATAGACTTTCTAAGATCAAAAATCGACTTCTCTCTCAGGCAAATCAATAGTTTCTAACCGGCAATTTCAAAAGAATGTTTTCTTGTGTTGAAGTTCTGTTCACTAACAAAAAAACAAAAAAACAAAAACTCCCCAGGTCTCCTATCATCTCATTTTGTTGCATTAATAATACAGTGATTTAAAATAGTAAGTTGCAAAGTACAGCAATTTGTATAACATAGGTGACAGGTACTAAACCACTGATGCGGCTGCTCAATTTAAGAAACTGAACAAGGGATGCCCAGGTTCTGGCCCTTCCTTAGCCATCACCTTGGACCAGTCACCCTCTTTCAGTCCTAGGCTGCAAAGTCAACAAACATTTGTAAACATCTGTCTACAGCTATCAACATCTATCTGCTGAATCAGTGTAGAAAATTATTGGGTGATTGAGGATGATGATGACGACGACGACGACGATAATAATAATAATAATAATAATAATAATAATAATAATAATAATAATAATAACAACAACAACAACAACAACAACAACAACAACAACCAGAAAAGCAGGCCACAGTTGAATTCTGGGAAGAATTGTGGGAAAATGCAAAGGACTACAATAAGGAAGCAAAATGGATACATGACTTTGAGAAAAGCATTGTCAACAAACAAATGCAAGTATTAGAAATAACAACTGAGATGGTCAAAAATCGAGTAAAAAAAGTAAAGAATTGGACATCACCTGGAAAGGACCAATTACATGGTTTCTGGCTCAAATATCTGACCAGTTTACATGCAATATTGGCCAGGCAACTGAATGAGATTTTACAAAATGGCCAAATTGATGAATGGTTGACAACTGGAAAAACATACTTGATTCAGAAAGATGCAACTAAAGGAACAATACCTGAAAACTACAGACCAATAACATGCTTGCCAACAACCTTCAAATTACTCACAGGCATTATTGCAGATAACATTATGGATTATTTGGAAACAAACAACATCTTGCCAGTAGAACAGAAAGGCAACAAAAGAAGGAGCAGGGGCACAAAAGATCAGCTCCTAATTGATAAAATGATATTAGAAAATTGTAAGAACAGAAAAACGAACTTGAATATGGTCTGGATTGATTACAAAAAGGCATTCGACTCATTGCCACATAGTTGGATCATAAAATGCTTAGAAACAACTGGCATTAGCAAAAATATTACATCCTTTACTGAAAAGGCGATGAAACAATGGAGAACCGAGTTGGCAGTAGGGAATGAGAACTACGGAATGGTTAATATCAAGCGAGGAATTTTCCAGGGTGATTCACTTTCACCTCTTCTCTTCATCATCGTGATGATCCCACTATCAGTAATCTTAAAAAAAATGAAATTAGGCTACCAAACAGCCAAAGAAGCTGAAAAAATTTCACATTTATTATATATGGATGATTTGAAACTCTATGGAAAGTCAGAAATAGAAATCCAATCACTGACAAACACAGTCCGAGTATTCAGCACCGATATTTCAATGCAGTTTGGCATGGAAAAATGCACCACTGTATCCATAAAAAGGGGCAAAATCACTACATGTGAGGGAATTGAAATGCCCAATGGCCAACTAATTAAATGCAATGAAAATGAAGCCTACAAATACTTTGGCATTCTGCAGTTGGATAACATCAAACATGGAGAAGTAAAAACTATTGTCAGGAGAGAGTACACCAACAGAGTTAGGAAAATTTTGAAATCTAAATTGAATGGTGGAAATACAATCAAGGCCATAAATACCTGAGCAATACCAGTTATAAGATACACAGCTGGTATAGTTAACTGGACACAAGCTGATTTGGACATTTTGGACCGAAAAACCAGGAAACTAATGACAATGCACTACAGTTTACATCCACACGGTGACATTGATAGACTATACCTGCCCCGAAAATCAGGTAGCAGATGATTATTACAAGTGAAGCAAATAGTTGAAGAAGAAAAACATGCCCTGGCTGATTATTTAAAAGAAAGTCAAGAACATCCATTAATCGAAGTAAAGAACAAAAATCTACTGAAGGCCCAACAGATGAAACAAGAATACAGAAAAGATGTGATAAAATCAAGAATGGAGAGTTGACAGAACAAAGCATTACATGGTCAATTTCTGGAAAAAATAAAAAATAAAGTGGACAGTGAAAAAACTTGGTTATGGTTAACAACAGGTACATTAAAGAAAGAAACAGTCACTAATCCTGGCTGCGCAAGAACAAGCTATCCGAACAAATGCCATTAAGGCCAAAATCGAAAAATCCTCTGATGATGCCAAATGCAGACTCTGCAAAGAAGTTGATGAAACTGTTGACCACATACTCAGCTGCTGTAAAAAAATCGCGCAGACTGATTATAAATTGCGGCACAATTCAGTAGCACAAATGATCCACTGGAATTTGTGCAAAAATTATAATATTAAAACAACAACAAACTGGTGGGAACATAAGCCTGAAAAAGTCACCGAAAATCAGATGGTCAAGATCCTATGGGATTTTCGTATACAAACAGACAAAATACTAGCGCATAACACACCAGACATCACACTGGTTGAGAAAAATAAGGTTACAATCATAGACATCGCAATACCAGGTGATAGCAGGGTCGACGAGAAAGAACATGAAAAAATCGCGAAATACCAGGACTTAAAAATTGAAATTCAACGATTATGGCACAAACCAGCAGTGGTAATTCCAGTGGTAATCGGCACACTGGGTGCTATTCCAAAAGCACTGGAATTACATTTAAAACAGTTAAAACTTGACAAAATCACCATCAGTCAAATGCATAAAGCTGCACTGCTTGGATCTGCACGTATATTACAAAAATACGTTACGACGTCCTAGGCCCCTAGGTGGGGCCCGATTAGTAATCAATGCCAAATCCGGCGAATCAACTGGCCGCTGTGATACAATCGTATAATAATAATAATAATAATAATAATAATAATAATAATAATAATAATAATAATAATAATAATAATAATAATAATATGATAATGATAGAAGAAAGACCAGTTTGAATGTAGCTTGGATTGATTACAAGAAAGCATTTGACTCCCTGCCATGTTTTTGAATAATCAATTAACAACTAAGTTATTATAGAATATATCTCCATATGAGGGATCCTTACTGCTTTCTGAGCTTGGTTATTTTCTTGCTGACATTTCATTACCCAAACTAGGTAACATCATCAGTTCTAGTAAGGAGTGGGGGTTGCCCTCAACTTTTATTCTAGTGGCTTGCCCTTTCATTGTTGTGGGGGTGATCTTTTAGAGGTTCTTTAGTTGGGCTGTTTATTGTTGGCTTGTTTGGCAGTTCCTTAATTGGGGTATTGTTTACTTGATTTAATGTATTGTTTACTTGATTTAATGTCTGATGTTAAGGTCTATGCTTATCTGGGTGCTGATTGCTGGTGGGGAGTTGATTTAGTCTTTTTGTTCCCTTTTTGGCTTGTTGATTGTCTCTTTTGCATAGTATATAGGTATTGTTTATGTCTATGTGTTTATTGATAGCTAATTTGTCAGAGTGCCAGGCTTCTAGAAATTTCCTAGTGTTTTTGGACTTGGCTTGGTCTAGGATGGTAACAATTTCTCAGTTGAAAATATGGTTGTGAAATTAAAGAGTTTTCATCATTTCTTCTGACGGCTAGTTGTTGTTCATGGATGCGCTCTGCCAGACGTCTGCCTGTTTGTCTACATAGTGGTTGTTGCAGTCATTACATTGTATGTTGTATATGGCTCTTGCTTTTCTTCTAAGGCTGCTAGGTCTTTTGGTTTACTTACAATGTTTTGAACGGAGCTAGTTGTCTTGTGTGCTATGTTGATTCCATGTGGTTGTAGTAATCTGTTGGTGATTTCTGAGGTGTTCTTCTGTATGGCAGTGTTAATCTTTTTAGGGCTTGTGTTGGTAGTGCTGTATTGGGTTGGGTGCTCCGGTACTTTTTGATGAAGTTGCATGGATATCCATTTTGTTGGAATATGTTGTATAGATGCTTTCTTTCCTCTTTTGCTGTTCAAGGTTGCTGCAGTGAATTTGTCTTCATCTAAATAAAGTTTCTCTTATGGGAGGTTGCTTTGGTAGTGGAGCACTTAGTTGGTGTGGGTGGTTTTTCTTTATACTTGTGTTTCTAGTTTGCCATTGTGGTCTCTGTTGATCAGGATGTTTAGGAAGAGTAGTGAATTGTTGTTTTCTTCTTCTCTGGTAAATTGGATTCCTTTGAATATGTTATTGATGGTTCTGTGGGTATTCTGTTATTGGTCCTTTTTATTATAGTGAAGGTGTTGCCTACATATCTGTTCCATATTTTGATTTGTATTTGTGGAAGTGATGTTACCTAGTTTGGGTAAGGAAACATCTGCAAGAAAACAACCAATATAAGAGAGCATCAAGGACTCCTCATTTCAACTCTGAACTACAGGACTTATGGATACTTCCATATTCTTAGGAGCTTGTTGATTTATATATCAGTGGTTGGACTAATTTTTTAGCATTTTCAAATATATTCAGAAAAGAAAATGGCACAATTACAGTTCTTGTTTGGGAAAGTTAGGAGGCTGGTTCTGCCTGGCAGCAATCATGCCAATTGAGAATTTCAGCACTGTCTCTTCCAAGGGGGGACTTTTAGTCATGCTGCTCTTTTCCTCACGCGTAGAATTCTGTACATTATCCTAAAATACAGGCATCCTGGTTGTTAGATAGGGTGAACGGATGAGACAGAACTCAGGCTTCAGTGACAACAAACAGCTCTTTATTCGATAACTATGTACAGATCCAGCGCTGGCCTGTCTTGACAGCTAGCCCTTTTATAGGGAGCTGTCAGACGGCTCAGCCAATCGGCTTTCAGTATTTTCCCGCCGGAATGGAGGTCCTTGGTTGAGCCTATTGCTCCAGTCTCAATATGTAACACTGGTACTGTTAAATAATTTCACATTTTTATCAAACCCTCTGAAGCTGGCAAGCTGAGAAAACAACAAACGTGAATTTCTCAATTACTTATATGTGAAATGCATGCATTCATATGTGCAAACTGCATTACTAGTAATATGATTACTGAGGGAGTTCAACCAATCTCATTGTACATATGTTGTGCACTGACAATACAGAATTATTATTATTATTATTATTATTATTATTATTATTATTATTATTATTATTATTATTATTATTATTATTACTACTACTACTACTTCTACTACTACTACTACTACTACTGATTAGGACATTTAGATGGTAAAACATTAAAAATGAATCATATCAAAAGCAAGTGTTGAGAAAAACATTATATTATTTAATCAAATGAGATGCCTTCTATCAACCAATGTAAGATAAGGTTCCTTAATTGCAACTTCTATTGAGAGTTTTCATGTATTCAATTAAACCCTCAGTTTAGAAAATAATCTAACCAATTAAAAAAATTGAACTATAATACTGGAACAGTTCAAGATATACTTTAGCGTATTTTTCTCACAATAAATAATGTGTTATAATGAGGTAATTGGGTCTTTATTTTTGGTGTTCTGGGTAGCTCTAACCTGGATTATTGTTTTATATATGACTTCTCTGATGTCAGTATAATTAAACTAACTACATAAAATACAACATAAATTATCTTTACCCCAAATACTCAGGAAGGGTATGCTCTATTTCAGGAGTGTCAAACTCAATTTCATTGAGGGTTGCATCAGGGTTGTGTTTGACTTCGGGGGGGGGGGGCATGGCCAGGGTGGCCAGCGCAGTCCTCCTGAGCTCCTTTTTACTGGCAGAGGGTTGCAGGAGACTGTGGCAGCTGAAAACGGAGCTCAGGAGCCAATTTTTGCTGGCAGAAGCACCGTGGGCCGGTCTTTCGCTGTTTTCAGGGCAGTCCCACAGATGTAAGTATCCCATGGGCCAGATCCAGCCCCCGGCCTTGAGTTTGACATCCATGCTCTATTTCATATACACGTAATGATTTAAATTACACTCCAGAAATTTCTCCAATTTGCTTCTCTGATGCTTTCTACTGACTCTTTTTAATTGTTGTCATGTTTCATTTTATTTCCTTCCATGTTATAAGAAAAATAATTACATGTAGAAATCTAAAATCAGTTCTAAAAACTTATATACTATACATCAAACTATAGAACATTTTTTGCTTTATCTATATCCTTGATTGCATTACATGTATTCTAAATGAACTGAGAAGTTGTAAAGGAAACATACACAAAATAAATGATCTGTATCCCTACCATTCTTAACATTGGCTTAATGTCTGCAGGTAATGATTGTGGTGACTTCCACAGCAAAGCTCTATATTAATGCCACTATTATCAACTAAATGAAACAAAATCCATTATTGGATATTTCTCCCAATGTACATGCAACCATTATATGCATGACATAAACAATGCAAAGTTAAGAAATGATATGTTCCTTTATATTGGTTTGGACAGTTACAGATGATCTTTAGTCATGAGATATAACACTGGAAAATAAGAATTAAAATACAAATTGCAGATATATTAAAAAGGTTAGTACTAAAGCATTGGACCAGGAGTCTATGAAATATAGTACACATTTGTTTATCCATGCCTATGGAATGTGGTATAAAGCAAGGCCTTTTTTAGTGAACTATGTAAAGAGCATATAAATATATATAAGGGTAGCAAGTTGTCAAGTAACTGGGTTATTTTGGAATTTGGATGGTTAGCAAGGCTTTAAATCTGGCCTGATGACTATTAAAAAGGTCAGTACAATTATGCAGTACTATAGTTTGGCCCACATAAAACACATTGTAGGGGTTTAAATGAGTTTTCCAATGCCAAAATAATTCATGTCACAAAAATTTATATTTAATACACTACCAGAAGATGATAATGCTTCTTGCCAGAGAGGTTAACTATGGTAGGTTTCTAAGTAAATAGAGAAGAGTTCTTATTTACTAAGAAAATAGTGACTCTAGGGGCATCTCCAAACTGCTACCTATTTTTCTCTTTAGAAATGTAATCCGTCATACAACAAACTCCCTAATTCCATCTACCCAAAGAGTATCATAATTTAACCTTAATTTGCTCATTCATTAAATGTAACACCACTAGTCACTACACCAGAATTTTATAGGTTTCTCCTGATTCAGGTGTTACCAGAAAAAGAAAACTAAATTCCAACAGCAAACTGAAGAAATTTTACCTCTAAACTTCTATGACTGCTACTAGTATCTTCACACATTAGTAGCAATGCAATGCATTTATACGTTGCATAAAACTAAAACCAAAGGAAAAAAACAGCCAAGGAAAACAATCAAGGAATTCCAATCATTCCAAGGCATTTGGAATGACTTTCCAGCCAAATAGGATGATCAACATAGCTAATATACACTATCATAAAGTAATAAATTAAAACAAACCTATTAATACATGATTGAAAGTACATTTTAACTTATCTACTGCCCCTGCAGAGATTCATACCAATAGCCAGTCTAAAACAAAATTACCCAGTGTTCTTCCACTTGCACACATAGGATTTCATCCAGGAGGAATATGAAATCATGTGTGCGCCTTGCTGCGTATGTTGGAGCAGATTTAGCTGACTGATTAAAAATTGAACAACCTCAGCATATACAACAAGTCTAGTACAATCCAACAGCAACCCAAATATTCCTCCAGGGAATTCAGCCTGGAGGAATGTTAAAACTGGATTAGTACTTCAATGTGACCCCAGTAAACCAAATGCAGCAGCAACCAGTTGAAAGAAGCAGACTAGGAAAATAATCATGGATGAAGGGACCCCAACTGATCTATTATTAAAAAGCAACTTCTTTAGCTAGAAGGCTATCTTTTTTGTCACTGTGATTTCAACCAGCAGTGGCCACTTTAGCGCCTTCAACATATTCTCAAATTCCTATCATTTCACGGCCATATATGTAAACACCAGGGGTGGGTTGCTGCCGTTTTTATTACTGGTTTGCAACACGTGCACAACACGTGTGCAACATGTGCACAACATGCACATACGCTGTTCAATGTAAATTATTCTTCGCGCATGCACAGAACAATTTACAGTGAACTGCGCACGTGCAGTCACTAAAAACTAAAATGGCGGCAGGCCAGCAGCAGTGAGGGAACCAGTTCAGGGGCGTGACCCAGGTCTGAATTCCACTACTGGTTTGGCCGAAGCAGGCCAAACCAGGAGCAACCCACATCTGGTAAACACAACAACACATTTCTCAATCACAGGATCAAATAAAAGCAGCAGCAAAGCTTATCTTTTCTCTGCGTACATAACAGAAACCCAAGAAGCAAACACCCCAAAATAAAAAAATCTTTGGCATCAAATGAGTCTTTGGTAGAAAATGAGACTGACTATAAATCCCAGAGTTCCCATGAAGATGTTTATATATGAATTATCTTATTGGCTCTTATTATTTTTATGAAAATGGGACAATAAAAATAGCCCTTGCTATGATATTTTCTGGAAAGAAAAGAATCCTTTATTACAGTTTATTTTTCAATATTATTTAACCTATTCATATTGTACTTGGTAGAAATATGTATTTAATATATTAATCAATATTTCATTAGATGTATTAGAGTATTAGATGTAACTTACATCATATGATAAAAATATGAACATATTCAATCTTATGTAGAGCTTCTGGAAACCTGTCTGGTCCTGGAAATAAAATGGTATGGTTTTTATGCTACAGAGCATACTTTCTCATCCTTGTAGATTAAAAAGAACTTCTTCTCCCATCCCTTTTTTAAAAAGACACTAGCATGTACTCTAATAATTGGAATTTTTAAAAAAAAACAAGTGACACTTTTTTTTATTCCTGTAGAAGATATTTTTCTTGGGGAAGGAAGCGGGGAGAGGGGGGAAAGAGAGAGAGACAAGACACAGAGAGAGACAAAGAGAAACAGCTGAAGCTATTTGTTACTTGCACATTAAATCTCCATTTAAAAAAAAGTGTTTGAATTCATAGTAGAGAAATGCAAATTTGATTTAATAAATATAAAAGAGCCCTGATAGGAAGATTCCCATAATTGGAGTATAGCAATTATTTCAAAGGAAAAACGGAATGGAGAGATGGGAGTTATAGTTATGCATGCCTGCTTGGAGATGGGAATAGGCATTAATAGGTTAAACGTCAACATGTAAATGATGATATTATGCAAGTACTACTACCCATATACTTATGTCAGACATTATCATAAATATGCGGTTGCACTGTTTCTTGTGTGTTGCACATAGACCATTACTTAGTATGAATTCTTTAGATATTATCTGTGCACAGAACATTAATTAATATGCATTCCCATTGATAATATTTATCAGGAAACAAAAGAATGAATATAAATATATATATTTAAAGGAAAAACTTTTGAAAGGAATATGGATGCTAAGAAAATTGTTTCACAGTGTCCAATGTTTATCTAGACCAGTGGTGGGCAACCCGCGGCTCGGGAGCCACATGCGGCTCTTTACACCCTTTAATGCGGCTCTTCTGTGTGCCGGGTGCCCGCTCCCCTCCCTCCTCTCGGGCTTCGGAGGGAAGCTTCTGCAAAAGCCCGGGCGAGTGACAACCAATTTTGGTCCTATGACTGCAGAATGCTGCAAAATACCATAAATGCAGGCCAGTTATTGAGTGTTTCAAATGTGATTGGAACACTCAACAAGGTGACCACAGTGTGTGTGTGTGTGTGTGAGTGAGAAAGACAGACAGAGAGAGGAACAGAGAGAGGGAGTGAGGGAGGGAATCAGAGAGAGACTGACAGACAGACAGACACACACAGACAGACAGAGAGAGACAGAGAGGGGGAGGGAGGGAGAGAAAGACAGAAAGACAGAGAGACACACACAGAGTGAGTGATTAAGTGAATGAGTGAGAGACAGACACACCCACATACACAGAGTGACAGAGAGAGAGGAAGGGAGGGGAGAGAGACAGAGGGAGAGACAGAGACAGACACACACACACACAGAGTGAGTGAGAGACAGACCGACACACACACACACAGAGTGACAGAGATGGGGGAGGGAGGGAGAGAGAGACAAAGAGCCAGAGAGAGAGAGAGAAAGAAAAAGAAAAAAAGAAAGTGGGAGAGAGAGATGAAATTAAAAAACAACAACATACAAACCTGACTTACTCAAACTATCCAAGGAAATGCAAGGCCAATGTTCACATTAGTGGTTGTGACTTTGTCAGTCAATGTCAGGATGTAATTTTCTCTACATTGTAAGGCAAATTTTACGGAATTTAACATTATCGATAAATAATATCGTTCTAAAGTTTTTGTTTTATTAGTTGTGTTATTTGTATCCTCCCGACCTATGTGGATACTTGCATGCAGAATATTCTCAATAAAAACTTATTGAAACTAAAAACAGTGTACCATCCTATGTATTTTCGGTTTTAAAAATGTGGCTCTCAAAGTAAATTTCAATCGTGGTTTTGGCGAGATTTGGCTCAGTTGAAAAAAAAGGTTGCCCACCACTGATCTAGACTATAATCTTGAATTCAGATCTGCTTTGTTAGAAACAAGTGTGCAGTGTTTCTATGGTGATAATTTTTAATAAGCCTTTTGCCAATGAAAATATCTGTGATAAAATGAACACAGATTTTTTTTAAAGGATGAAGGCAGGAAAGGAAACCAAAATACATACATGGTATAAGGGATCAAACTCGGGTACATTCGTTAGTTACAGCTGCACCTTTCTTCCTGTCTCATATGGGAGGGGAGAGGGTATACATTTTTAGGAGTTCTGCATAGAGTAGAGTAGAAACCGCCCCCGTTTCATATTTCTGAGATCTATTCTTCAAATGCTACAGCTGTTTTCTCTTAAATGAACAGCTATTTAAAATATATATTAATACATTTAAAGATTCTGTGCCCAGCACAAACCGCTTAACCAATTTTTTCCTTCTGAAATTCTGTGCCTTCCTCCAGTGCTAAATTCCTAAACCAGTTAGGGGATATGGCTTTAAAAATTAATGTGTGTTATTATGAACAGAGAAGCAAGATTAATGGGCTGTGAAAATAACCTTGGGAAACAGGAGGAGGAAGAACTGCAGCCTAGACAATGGTCAGACAAAAGATACCTCATCCCGAAAAAGGAACAGGGGTGTGTAAAGCACCTCAGAAGAGGAACCCCCCCCCCCAATTTTCTGGGAAGGGAGGGCATGAGAGGGAAGGACTGCTTTGAGGTAATATTTTGTTACTGTAAGCTCACAATAAAGATAGAATTAGTATTCATGGTTTTGGTTTCTTGTTTGGATTGTCTCAAAGGGCTCTCACATAAAGTCATAAATAAGTCATTTCCTCACACGTTTGGATTTTATATTTAATCGGGGAAACAGATGATTAAGCAAATATAGATTTTGACATTCGTTCCAGTAGAAGAGAATATCGGTACCTCAAGGTTGAACTATGGAGTTTTTGGTGCTCTCAAAGCTGGTTGTTTGCAGATATTTCATTACCTAACTAGGTAACATCATCAGTACTAGCACTGATAATTGGTATTAATTTTCTGTTACCATCCACAAGTACATATATATATTTGCTTCCTATGGCAGTCCTTTTATTGTTTATGTAGATGTACAGTACATAACATGTGTGTGTGTGTGTGTGTGTGTGTGTGTGTGTGTGTGTGTGTGTATTGAAAACTGTAAATTGGAAGAAATCGCATCCCAAGACAGAAAAGAGTGAAGGTTAAAGGAAAGTTTACATGTGATATGTCAGTCCAATCTAAAACTGTCAATACTGATACTGGGCATTGATCATCAGAGCCTGGAAAAATCAAGTTCTGAAAAACCAATCAGTAGCAGGAAAATTCCTCTATCAAGTGAACTTAAAAACAAGAAAGAATATAGCAGCTGTGTTTTGTCTTTGTTTTGAATTTTTTTTCTCTAAGAGGAAGAAATATTTCTTCCACAGATGGATAAATGCCAAGTAAGGAAGAAACCTGAATCAAAAAAAAAATGCTGGATTGGAGATAGGATAATAAGTAAGTAAAAAGCTGACTCTAAAGTTATATGAGATATTAAAATTTGAGTATGCCTATTGAAAAATCATCTGAGTTGTACCGATTTCTTTATTTGCATTTGTTTTTCTATTTCCTTCTGTTCTTGTTTTCTATTTGTACATAATCTTGCCTGGAAAGCAGTCAGTTGAAACCAATCTCTTCAAGTTAGTTTCACCGTTTTTCTTTTTGTTTTCATTTCTCCCTTTGACTTTCACTCACATTAATTGCTTAATCTTGTTATCCATAATAAAAGGCTTGAATTTCTTTACTGAATCAACCCACTCATTCTCGTACATTGACCACCAGGAGGCACCGTGTGACTGGTTTCATCCTTATTTGGAACACTCTTCATCCTCCATTAAGCTTAAGCACCTCTGAAAAGTCAAGGGACAATTTACTACTCAACTACTTGAAAAGTAAACCAATCCAGAGAGGGACAGGTTCTGGAAGAGAATGGATGGTGGGCAGCAGAACAAGCGGGAAAGAGGGAAGATTCAATTACATAATTGTGGGTGAAGGATCTGCAGAATCCTCCTGGGTGTCATCATTTCCTTGTGCATTCTTGGCCAAGCACACAACCACAATACAAAAACTATAAAAAGTAACTTCAGAATTGATCCTAGAAAAAACAGAGTAGTTTACATTTTGATTGATAGAAACAGGTCAGTTTTATTTCAAGGTTAAAAAAAGGGTAAAGGAGTCCCTTTACTCTGCTAGTAGTTGCTGACTTTAGGAGGCAGTGCTCATCTCCATTTCTGTAAGCCATTGAGCCAGCTCTGTCCAAAGACATTTCTGTTACCTTCTCACCAAAGTGATACCTATTTATCTACTCACATTTATTTATTTCAAACCACCAAAAATACAGAAAAGAAGATTACTCATAAGGATACCATATTTTTCGGAGTATAAGATGCACCTTTTTCCCTCTTTTGGAAAGCTCTTTAACTGATTGATGAGAATTGCATTGATCACGTGCTGTGCCAGCAGAGAGAAAGTCTTAGGTGCTGCAGATTGTCAGCAATTTCCTTCTCCAGCCCATGGATAAATACACCTGGAAACATCTACCTGCCTACCTAGTCTCTCTCTCTCTCTCCCTACCTATCTACTGTATTTCTCTCTCTCTCCCCCTCTATCTACCTACATACTTACCTACTCTCCCTCCCTCCCTCCCTCCCTATCTACTGTATTTCTCTCTCTCTCCAATTCTCTCTATCATTCTACCTACCAAACTACCTACTCTCTCTCTCCCTACCTATCTACTGTACTCTCTCTCTCTTTCTCTATCTCTATCCCTCTACCTACCTACCTACACCCTCTCTGTCTCCCTACCTACCTACTGTATCTCTCTCTCTCTCTCTCTCTCTCTCTCTCTCTCTCTCTCTCTCTCTCTCTCTCTCTCTCTCTCCCTTTATCTACCTACCTACCTACCTACTCTCTCTTCCTACCTACCTACTGTATTTCTCTCCCTCTCTCTCCCTCTGTCTACTTACCTACTTTTTTTAAATTTGCCTCTTCAAAACCTTGGTGCGTCTTATACTCCGAAAAATACAGTATTTAATTTCAACATGATTGACCTTTTTAATAGTGCTGAATTTAAATATATGCAGAAGTGATAATATTCATGCAAATGAACACCACCAAGAAATCCAAACTTTTGTTTGTGTGTGTGTGTGTGACTGCTAATAATAATAGATCTGGCATGCTTTACAGATCATTTAAAAGGATCAAAACACAAAGATATGGGAATTCATCATTTTAAAGTATTCTGGTATGTTTTCAAGCTTTTGTTGTAATAGCTTGCTTTAAATATGCAGCTGCTTTAATGAGTCAACTTGAAAAAAGCTTGCTTTTTTTTAAACAGACCATACTTTTCCCCCTTTCAAATGACCAAGTAGTTTTCTGAAAAGGTGAAAACTATTCTACCAATTTCTCATTTTAGGACTAACACATTTTTCAGAGTAGATTAGTAAAATGCAGGAATTAAAGTCAATGAAAAATGACTAATACACATTACAAAAGCCCAAGGCTACCAATAGTGCACTCTACCCAGGTTCAAATGATGGCCACTTATCCCTTCTAAAGTGATGGTTGAAATGTACTGGTACTGACACAGTGAATTAACTAACGTTGTTGCTTTAGGCCATCCAGTTTAGATGTTCTTTTCCTCTAAAGAAACTGTGCTGCAAGTCTGTAACTTGATTGGAATAACATGATTTGACTGAGTCAACCATTCCCTTAGCCCAGTGGTGGGCAACCCGCGGCTCGGGAGCCACATGCGGCTCTTTACACCCTTTAATGCGGCTCTTCTGTGTGCCGGGTGCCCGCTCCCCTCCCTCCTCTCGGGCTTCGGAGGGAAGCTTCTGCAAAAGCCCGGGCGAGTGACAACCAATTTTGGTCCTATGACTGCAGAATGCTGCAAAATACCATAAATGCAGGCCAGTTGTTGAGTGTTTCAAATGTGATTGGAACACTCAACAAGGTGACCACAGTGTGTGTGTGTGTGTGTGTGTGTGTGAGTGAGAAAGACAGACAGAGAGAGGAACAGAGAGAGGGAGTGAGGGAGGGAATCAGAGAGAGACTGACAGACAGACACACACACACACAGAGACAGAGAGAGACAGAGAGGGGGAGGGAGGGAGAGAAAGACAGAAAGACAGAGAGACACACACAGAGTGAGTGATTAAGTGAATGAGTGAGAGACAGACACACCCACATACACAGAGTGACAGAGAGAGAGGAAGGGAGGGGAGAGAGACAGAGGGAGAGACAGAGACAGACACACACACACACAGAGTGAGTGAGAGACAGACCGACACACACACACACAGAGTGACAGAGATGGGGGAGGGAGGGAGAGAGAGACAAAGAGCCAGAGAGAGAGAGAGAAAGAAAAAGAAAAAAAGAAAGAAAGTGGGAGAGAGAGATGAAATTAAAAACAACAACATACAAACCTGACTTACTCAAACTATCCAAGGAAATGCAAGGCCAATGTTCACATTAGTGGTTGTGACTTTGTCAGTCAATGTCAGGATGTAATTTTCTCTACATTGTAAGGCAAATTTTACGGAATTTAACGTTATCGATAAATAATATCGTTCTAAAGTTTTTGTTTTATTAGTTGTGTTATTTGTATCCTCCCGACCTATGTGGATACTTGCATGCAGAATATTCTCAATAAAAACTTATTGAAACTAAAAACAGTGTACCATCCTATGTATTTTTGGTTTTAAAAATGTGGCTCTCAAAGTAAATTTCAATCGTGGTTTTGGCGAGATTTGGCTCAGTTGAAAAAAAAGGTTGCCCACCACTGCCTTAGCCCTATCCAATGGTAACATTTAATTACAAGGGAGCAATGTCCTCCCAGTCATCACAATGGAAGCTGAACAGCTGCCAAATTTTGACTTTTTGGGTGACAGCAAATGAAGAAAGGTAATAGAAGTCCTTGTGGCAACTGGATTGGGATTAGTAGCACAGTGTATGAAGTTGGTTGGTAGCATATGTACCCCTTTCTGGTCTCTTTTCCATCTGCACTCAGTGGATATCAAGTGAAAAAGTGGCAGAGCACCTAAGAGTTCTGCCTTGTTTAGAACTTTCCTTTAGAAGTAGGGAAACAAATGTTAACACTTTATTAAACCACTCAGTCCTATTTGTATGATACATTAATCAAGGTGATTTAATTTAGCTCTAATCAGCTACCTGGGATTAACTGACAGGTTATAGGTGAAATCCTTGACTCAGCTGGGTAGAAAAACCCCTTGACCTAGTTGTGTATGTCATATGAACAGGCTTGTTTTCAGAGAACCAGCTGTCAGCAATGGCCAAAGTATGAAAGATAATAAAAAACCTATAAATCAAGTTGTGAGCAACCCGTGTCCCCCAATATTCCTTCCTTCTTTTCCCCGACAGAATCATGTTTTTTGGAAGGAATCATTTAGGTTCCTGAGTTTTATCCTTGGTTAGAATAATAGAATAACGAGAGTTGGAAGGGACCTTGGAGGCAGTGGTGGGATACGACCGGTATGCCCTGGTGCCTGCTGGGAGTACCAGGTACTGTTCCGGTACGGTGTTCCAGAGGGCCCACCCGCCTGCCCCCTCCCCTTACCTCTATTTGAGCTGACCGGGGCATTTGCGCATGAGCATGGGGCATACAGCGCCTGCGCAACGCTCCACCAAGCAGCTGGAGCCGGAACCCACCACTGCTTGGAGGTCTTCTAGTCCAACTGCCTGCTTAGGCAGGAAACCCTATAGCATTTCAGACAAATACTGTTTCCCTGTGACAAACTAGATGGAAATTTTCCTGAAAGATGACAGTTTAGCAAAGGAAAACCATCCCCAGTAATTTCTTCCATTATTCAACTTTATATGTTTTAATGACACAACTTTCATTCCAACATATAACTCCCATTATCCTTGTTGCCTTTCTTTATATTTCTTCCAGTTAAGTGCCCTTCCAAACCTGGATACAGTATCAGTCCAAGCCTGAATAAATGTCATACTCAAGCCCAGAGATACAGTATCAGTCCAAGCCTGAATAAATGTCATACTCAAGCCCAGAGACAAGATAGCAAGATCCATTTGAGTCCAATCCTTTATTTGCGTACACCTAATGAACAGAATGCTGCCAAACAAAACCTATAATCTTCTTACCTACCAGATATATCCTGAGAGATTCTAGGGGGTGGCTACCCTGAACCTCTTCTCCCCACCCTCATCCAGCTACAGACTGTGAAGTCTCTTAATCTGGACCTCTTTTTGGGAAGGTTCTGCATTGCCAAAAATCTCCCCCATTGCTCCTGCAGGTGCATCACAACATAATGGTCCTATTGTTGCTGAGTACAGGTCTGTTGAGATAAGGAAAAAGTCTCCCTTCTGACTCCAGTAGTCTCATGGGGTGGACCATATCTCAGGAAAATCCCCAAAATTTTCCAGGAGTAGAACAGAGACGGAAGGCAGGGCTTAGGGTAAAAAATATTCTAGGTTACACTCTAATTAAGTTGTATGTCATGCCAGAGTCTATCAGAGTTTGCAACTGTATTTCTACCTGAGTTTGAAGAGTACATAAATGCCTAAATATTTGACTAAAGTTCCACATGTCTAGGATACACTTGATTTCTGAGTGCCCTTGAAATTAAGACTCATTGTTTGAGTGACACTTTTTCTGACAATCCAGATGTTGCAAAAAACCTCCACAAATACTTTAAGTCCTCCACTGACATCCAGACAGTCTGCATTAAATCAGATCTGGGTACCAATGGAAGACTTACAATGAGAAACTGGCAGAAGGAGGAAGGAAGGAAACAATTACTCACTTTTCTTCTTCCCTCTTCCTACATCCTCACATAAGAGATATCAGAAGTGGAGTATATCTGCTGAATGGGTTTCCTCATTATTACACCTGACAGTCCCTGTTTAAGCTGGTAAATGAAGCCTCTTTTTCATGCCAGGCAACATCCTAAAGTAACTAACAGCTGAAAATCAGTAATATTGCACTGCGTGCTACCTTATTGGAAGTGAAGGGTTTCACAGTTGGTGGTCACTTGCTTGACTAGATCATTAATATTAATCCTCAGGCAATAAGGCTGTTACTCAGTAATGAAGGTTTGTGGCTGCTGCAGCTACTTTAGCAATGGCTGCCAGATTTTGGGTCAAGATTGTTATGGGACTTTGTGATAGTGATAGTTAATTTTGTTCCACCTAGTAGTTTATCTGGTTTATTTTGGAGTAAACTGATCTATCTGTATCACAAATTGATTCAAAGCACAGGCTTTTTTGTGACACTGAGAATATAGGTAGAAAAATATAGGTAGTAAAATTTTGTTTTCAGATTTCATGCCAAGCATGGCAATAAATCTGGTCTTTCCAGACACTATGAAACTCACAGATGTGGCACAATCAGATTTACTGCAGATAAAGTACAAACCATATACACACAAAGTATCAAAACACAGAAACCTCTGTACATATGTTTTCTCCAAGGTTTAAATTTTACACCTTTCCCTCCTGACTTTCAAGGCAATGGCCACTTTTCCATTATCATGGCCTTGAACCCCAGAGATATTTGCTCAAAATTTATATAAAAGTTCCTCCTAGCCTGCTGGTTTTTGGCTCACCATTTTTAACATTTATAACTCATATCAAGGAAGACAAGGATAAAATAAGATCTAATTAAATCCACATTTGCTGTAGTTTTAAATACATTCTAAATTCATAAATAAATAAGTTCTAAATTTATCTATTATTAGTTCCCTTGCCTCTACTTTACTAGTGACTACAACTGATATATTCCCAATGGTAATCAGTTTCCCTGGGAAATAAGGCAAGACTTAAGCACAACAGAGGCATAGTAGATATTCAGTAGAAAAATGTATTCAAAGATAAGTATCCTGCCTATTTCAAAAGGAATATCAATCTCCTCAAAGAGTGGGATTGACAGCCTTGGGTATTCCTTGCTTTAAATTACTAAATCTGCTCTGATCACAATTAACCTTGCATAAACATCAGTTGCTCCTCCAGCTCTTTTTTTTAGTAGAAATAAAAAATCCTCCATAATGTTTTACTTCTGGACATGCACTTTTCCTTTCGTCAGAAAAGAACACTTGCTGTTATCAAACAATATAGTATATTTAGATTAGGTTAACATAATAACAGATTAGAAAGATATGCTTAACAAAATTAAAGAAAATTATCTGAAAATGTCCCCACCCCCTGTATTTAAAAAAAATAAGTTTATTTCCCCCATTATTTTTAAGAAAATGGTAGCAAACTCTTTCCCACTTGTTGCAAATTGGAAGGTGCTAGAAATTTTCAGTCCCAGAAAACACTATGTATCATTAAAACCAACATTATTTTATGTACTTACCATGGACTGTAGATACCAAGAGAATTGTGAAGAACAGCAGCAACTGTGATGACCACATGACTATGGCCCAAAATATAAGGTTACTTCAACAGTGGAAGTTTTCAGAAGAAAAATATAAAGATTTATCTCTGATGGTAATCCTCTCAGGGATATTCAATTTAATCGCAATTCAGTGAAGCAGGCGGAGAACACAATAAACTAGCTCTAAAACCAGCACCTTCGACAAATGTCCAAAACTCAAAACCTAGAAACAAAAATAAAAGTTACAATTAATTTAAAAAGTGAATGTTGCTATTCAGCTCAATATAACCACTGTAACATTTGATTTAAAACTGTATCAAGAAGTCAAGAGCATATTTGGACATTTTGTCCTTATTTTGTTTTTATAATCAAAACAAGAAACATGACAAAGTCAAACAGTACTGTGCTGCTTTCATCATATATATGACTATACTGTATGTTCCAAAGAATCTTGACATTATGGGTTTAAATACATGTGATTTGTTGGAATTACTACAGCTCTTTGGCTGAAAGAGATTTGAGAACAGCCAGGAATGAGAGAGAATAAGTACTTGGGAATAGGGTGAGGGAGTAATTAATTTAGGTATATGTAAATCACTTTCTGAAGTGATTATATTAAAATATCTTGAGGTAAATTCAGATTCTTAGCAACTATCAATATATTATGCTAATGAGATAAGCTTTAGGGGGATCTTTAAACAGTCAATTCAAAATTGTATCAGTATGGACCAATATTAAATGTCAATTTTTAAACAGCCATCAGATTAAAACAGTACTTTTGTTACCACCTTTTTTATTCTGCAGCTTTTTATTTCATTGTCTCTCAGACAGCTATTACAATCAGCTACAAATTTATTTTAGCTTATTTTTTATTCAACTATTATGGCATATGCCATTGTAAATCCAGACAGAGGTTATCGGCAGCAGGATGACTTCATCAGAAAGATCAAGTGAGCATTACAATGTTCCACCCTTATGTACAGTGCATTCAGAAAGTATTCAGACCAGTCACTTTCGTCAGTTTCGTTATGCTGCTGCCTGATTCTACAGTGGTTGAAATTCAGTGATGTCAAATTGTTAGAATATATGCCATGTCATGAGGTCTGTGCCATTTTGTACTTTTGTCATGACATCACACTCAAGTTGTATAGGGCTGTTTGGCCCATAATGCATGTTTGTTACTAGCCTCCCTTATGGGGGTACCAATATTCAGAAAATTTGAAAAGCGCTGTGTTTTTCTCCTTTTCCTGATTTTATACCAGTAATTTTTATATAGAACACTGATGTTACATTTTTCAATACTGCCTCGATGAAGACATACAGCTGTGATTTTTTGTGGTTTTTGATAGTTGACAACCACACCAGAATAAACCTGTGCAAAAATATCACTAGCATTCTTAAAAAATATGTACTTGATTTCAATAATTTCAAAGGACAGACATGATAAGTGAATGGGCAATAAAACAACAACAATATCAAAAGCAACAAAACGCAGCATGAATAACCAATCAAGTCAGTCCCGATCCCTGGTGACTGCATTCTTGGGAGCTGTTTGCCCTTACCTGCTTCCTAGGGCTGGCAAGAAGGACTGGCCAAAGGTCTCCTAGCTAGCTTTGTACCTAAGGTGTGATGAGAACCGGGTGCCTCAGTTTCTAGACTGTTGCCTTAACCGCTACACTAAATTATCTCTCCTCCTAAACCTTTATCTACTTTTTATTCAGCACCTACGGACAGTGAACTGTAATGCAAATCTACACTCAACCCTTGGTAGTTGATGTTTATTTTAAAAAATACACTACATATCACTTTTTTAAAAAGTGTCGTAATCAAGCTGGCTCGGCACACAAGTATTTGCCTTCTCCTACGACTTTGGAATCCTTGATGAAGGTTATAAAATATTCCAAAAGAAAGAGAACTTGTGCAGCTAGAAGTAGAAACTTTAATTTAAAAAATAGCTGTGAAACATTTTAAATTACTATTATGACAATATTCTGGCATAAAGTCCTACATAAATTTGGCTGTGACAGCAAAATGAATCCTACAAAAACTAGGCCTTGATGTTATGTCAAGAAAAGAATTGCTTTCTTCTCTTGTCACTTTTGTTCATAATATCTGTAACAGCTTTGAAATAAAAAGTCAAAAAACCAGAGAAAATTATTCCCCATGTGGGAATCTCATATTCAGATAAAAGATCAACAGCATAGACACAAATCAATTTTCCCAGATAGAAAATATCACTGCAGACTAAGTAGAAGAGACATGTTCAGGATGGAAAGGTATAATATTAGATTAGAAAAACTTTTAAGTTGTGAAACTATGTTTTCCCGGCAAGGCTGCCCCAGGTTTCCCAAACTCAGGATTTTATAAGAAAGAAATGTTGATCCAACATCTCTAATCCAACAGAGCTTCAAATTTCTCTTTCATGAAAATGGAAACTTCTCATTTTCTTCCAAAATATGATGCAGATCAATGGGATAGTTTTAAGACCACACATAATAGGAAGGCAATTTACAATAAGGAACTGATTAAATTTTTTTCCAAATGTTGGAATAAGCTTTTCACCTTTTTCTAATTTGGTCCATTTTAAACTATGAAAGAGAAAGAGCTGTCTGCACACTATCCTTGATTAAAAATAAATTATAGTCTCCAACACTGCAGCCAAGATTCTCATCTATTATCTGATCTCTTTACATAATGGGATCTTCTGAGAAAAATGTTATTTGATGACTTTACATCCAAATATCCCGAGAAGAAAAACCAGAAAAGGAAGCTATAATTTTTAAATAACCTGAATAAAGAAATAAATGGGTGGTGCACAAAAATGTATTATATTAATCATGGCAATATAATAATGTTCACGGCTAACAATCTTCCTGGGTAATTATCAGCTTTTTAATCACAATATCTGGGAAAAATCATATGCTTACAATAAGAAAATTAAAATGTTTGGAGCCATTGGGAAACTTGGAGGACTATTTAAATGTTAAAATAGTTGCTGAATCTGCTTTAGGCTTTTGGGAATCATCCTAAAATGTCAGTATTTGCTTTGTGTTTATTTCTAAGAAATGTAATTTCTTAGGAAATGTAATTGACTTCTATCATAAAGCTGCAAGACCAATTCACCTATTGTTTTATAATTTGGTATGCTTCTTACAAGGGGCACTTCAACATTTGCCATGAATAACCAACAAAGAATAGAGAAAGATTAATTCAGCTTCCTTACATTTGGAAAAACGTTTAAAACTTTACATTTTTTTAAAAAAAATTAGGCAATCTGCATTGTTCTAGGTGTATTGTACTTGACCATCATTCCTCTGTATTTTAAGATTTTTTAAAAAAAGTTCTACCTTTTTGCAGTTTTCCACTATGATATAGTTAAGATGTATTTTGGAATGAGCCCTGTGTCAAGGTGAGTTTCCGACTTGTTCCAATTTGCAGCAAACTATTTTCCAAGCCAAACCTTGGTGTAAATACCTTCTCTCTACAAGTAATGCCAGCTACTTTCAAATGCCTGGTAGTTCTATGCTTTCCCTCCCATAAGGTGACCAACTTTTTTACAGTGAAAAGGAGGACAAAACACGTTCTATTGTCCAAAATGCTAAGTTGACCAACTTTTTTACAATGAAAAGGAGGACAAATAAATTGGAAAAAATATATCGTAAATAAAAGAAATATTTTATTCATTGCAACAATAATACACTAAAATATGATATATGCATAATAAAAACATTTGCAACATTTTATATTGTAATTGTGCTTACATGCCTGTTAATTATTATTTAAATGAGTACTTTTCCATTGAATTAATATTTTTTGTCAATGTATTATCTTCTAACAATATATTGGAAATATCTGAACAAGAAATATCCTTCATATTGAATTTTACAGCAAGTGCTGCAGCTAGAGTATCAACATTCAATCTCGATTTCTCACTTGTCGAAAAATCATTGCCAACTGAAAAAAACTCTTTCAACTGCTGCATTAGTTCCAGGGCAGCACAACGTAAATTGAACAAGTATAAATAAATGTTCACATGGAATATGTTCATTTTTGAAATGGCTGAAAATATCCACCCACCTTTTATCAATTTCAACATGTTGATTTTCCCATTGTATTAATTTTTCAGAATTTAAATATACATTCAGTCTTATAATTTCTTCAAAGAGACAATTGTCGTCTATTTTAATGTCTAGCATTTCTTTAGATAAAAATTCAACACAAGATTCAATATCTGTTCAATATACTTGCGATGAAGTAAAAAAAACACCATTAAAAACTGTTTAATAAAATATGTCACATAACGCGCAACAGATTAGCCTTCAAATATCAAAAAGGAGGACATGTAGGAGGACACTTTTCGAGGGAGGACGGAACTTACAAAAGAAGGACTGTCCTCCCTAAAGGAGGACGGTTGGTCACCTTACCTCCCAACCAGCCATTCCCAGTATAGGTTTTATTTTAGTCCTGTACATTTTATCTTATGTAAACCTCTGAAAAAGTCATTTTAGTTGTCTCCAAGTTTTTTAGCAAATGTAGTTTTTATAATCCTTGAAGTTAAGCCTATCTACTCTTTTTATCCTTTTTATTTTTCTACTGTTTTATAATCCATAGCAAAGTGATAGCAAACCATCCTTTGAAGTAATAATAAACCCATGCTTTCATTCTAGGGATAATATACTGTATCTTATGTATAGGCAGATCACACTGGTATTGAAAAACTGTAGAAGTGCAAAAACTGAAAAGGAGATATTAAAAATAATGAAGCCCACTGGTTTATCCATTCATTCATAAGTTAATCAAACCCTTGAAAAGTTTGAAAGCATTTATACACTTATCTGGCAATAAGATTAATTGAAAGTAATATTTGTTTCTGTGCCTACAGATGAAAGATTGGGCAAAAAGTGGCATATGATTAGGACTGGGCACCTTTTACTCTGTCTCAGTGTGAGAAACCTGTTCCCTCTGTTATGCCCTAACACTAGCAACTTCAGGCTGGTGCAGACATACCCTCTTCTATGTAGTGCCTAGGCACTCCCTTCCAGGGACATTCTGTTGTGTGGTATCAGAAAGTATAATTCCCTGAAACAAGCCCCGCATGAAATACCCTGTATGCCATCAGCCCACAAAAGATCTATTCCACAGGATTCTTTCAAAGCAGCAATGCTTTAGAGTTGTGTGGACAAGCTTACCCCTCCTTTGCCCCATGTGTGGATTGAGGATTTCAAAAGAGCACTGAACCAGAGGTCAAAAGTAACTTAGTTGTTTGATGAGCATGTTCTGGATGATAGTTAGTTTTCTTTTATACAAAGCCCATCAGAATGAAAGCCTATAGGGGAACAAATTCCCTATACCACTAAAAGGATTTCACCACAGAACTTTCCTGGAGATTCAAGATAGACTTTTAAACTTCTGAAAAATCTGTCCTTTTTAACAAAATAAAATTAGGGTTAAGTATTAAGGTAATAAATATAGGGAAAGCCGCTTTCTATGTCTATGAAATCTGGGCAAGCAAGGCATCTTGGATGTCAGAATTTGCCACAGAAGAAAGGATGAATGGTTCAGTTATGTGTTTCTGCTTTAAAAAAGACTGCTCTTTTTTTAAAAAAAAGGCAGACTTTTATGATTCAACAGGGTGAAAGAAGTGGATTAACAGGAGGAAGGAAGAGAAGATGGTTTAACATAAAAGAAGAAAATAGATATTGGCTGTTTAGTTTAAACCAAGTTATCTGATTTCTGTTCAGAGTACAAAGCTTAGTAGGTGGGGGAGAGTGTGCTGCTTGTTTAATTTATTTTCATATCCATTTGTATTTAGTTACATAATAGCTCAGAAATAATATGTAATGGGTAAGGTAGGGTAGAATAGAATGGAATGGAATAGAATAGATACAAAAAGCCTATTATCCTATATTTTTTCAGGGGAGAAGACAGAGGAAAGAGGGCAGCAAAACAAAAGATAATATGATTCACAGCATTCAGACGGGAAAAATCTGGTGAAGAATTTGGTTTAGTGTTTTCTTATTTCTTCACTCTTATCTAGTGGTCACACCAAGTTTGCAGCTAGCTCTGGCAACTTGTACTCAAAAATATATTTTATTCATATTTCTTTCTTCCCCCTTCCAAGTGAATATGCGTTATCACTCACCAACTGATGCCCTGATTCATTTAAAAAAAATGAAATAAAGTTTTAGTATAGCTAAACCTGTATGTAAACGTCTTGATAGCTTCTTATTGATTCTTGTACTCTCTCATCCTGCTTTCTCCCCCCCTTTTTAATCTATTTTAAAATTTTAGATTGCCTAGGTTTGTTTTATATGATATAAAACAAACCTAGGCAACCAACAAATACAAAAATAAAACATACAATTAAACATCTTGTGTTGCCATAACTCCATCCTCTCAAAAACACTTCCTTCCCATTCTGCCGAACACCCTCAAACTGCACAATGTTGCATTTTGGACCAGTTGAAATTTCTAAATGACCAACCCCAGGTAGTACTGCAGTAGTCCAAATAAGAAATAGACATCAGTAGGGCTTCTCAGTCCAAGTACAGGAGCATTTGTACAAAAGATAAATTTGTCAAAGCCGTACCCCTTCCAACCACAGATGCTCTCTGTTCCTCTAGCAGGAGTCACGACTCCCAAAAAAGTATGTTGCAGGTTAGTAGCTATTAAAAGTAGTAAATACTTCGCCACTTTGAGATGTAGGTGAAAATTCCAAGAATTCCAAGAGACTGTAATCAGCAGGTCAGCTAGTAATTATCATGGCTGAGTGAGGACTTGATCATGGATGTAATAAATTTTAGTTCAGCACTTTTAATCACTAAATTTCCTTGGATTTTAAAGCTAAATGCATACAGGTACCTATTGCCTCCAAATCATACTGTGTCTAAAATACTACTGGAACAGTGATATTGTCTAGTATTCTTTGCAAATAACACAACAGATGCACACAGAGAACAGGCTTTTGTCTCTCAAAATTGATGTTACTTATTGCTTAAGTGTAAAATAAAAAAGCTTTAAAAAGACCAGAAAATTTGAGCTTAACTTTCCATATGCTGTACAACCTACAGCTGATTTCTTATTCTTATACTATACATTCGTTTTAATCATTATGGTTTATTCTTATTTTCTTAAACATTCTTCCCATTGTTTGTATTCCTTTCCATTAAGTTGTGTCTGATTCTTAGAGATTGCTTGGACAAGTCCCAGTTTTCTTGGTATGGTTTTTCAGAAGTGATTTGCTATTGCCTTCTTCCTAGGGTTGGGAAAAAGTAACATTTTTGTAATATGAAGAAAAGTATACATTTTTGAATTTAGTGCCAAAACCCCAATATACTATTATAAATACTAAAAAAGAAAAAGAAAGAAGAAACTAAAATAGTATATAAGCATCTTATTTCAGACTCCTCCTCCTCCTCCTCCTCCTCCTCCTCCTCCTCCTCCTCCTCCTCCTCTTCCTCCTCTTCTTCTTCTTGCTATAAATCTATTTCTTATCATTCTATCTTTATTTACAATTATACCTTTATTTTGGTCAACATTCACTTCATTCTCTCCAAGGGTCTACATTAAACAATGTTGATCTTCTCCCCCTTTTCCTTCCACAATCTCTTACTTTAAAACAATAATTTCAGTCCTTTCAAGTGCCTGAAAGTTCCAAGCCTCTCACCAAGCTCCATGCTACTCTTTGAGTCTTTTTCTGACTTGGCTCCGCTGATATCAATCAAGATCTCTTGTGCTCACCACCACTCATAGACTGCATTGGGTGACTGGATGTCATGCAAACAGGAGGGTTGGCCTTGAAATGGGGAAGGAGATGTGGTCATTTTTCTCTCAGCACTGTATTTCTCCCTTCCACTGGGAAGTATCCTGATGCCCACCAGCAGTTTTTGATTGGCTCCCATCATTCCCAGAATCAAGCAGGATGACCAATTGCACTTCCAATATCTAGAGATTTACAGGTACATGCATCTAGGAATATTATCTCTGTGTGGCTGGGTGCCTAAAGCACCTTCTACATATAAAACTGGTGCCAGAAAAGAAAATCAAAAATTGATATAGGGCAACAGAATGTCTAAATTCATGTGTTGCATTAAGCCATAATTTATTCAACAAGCCACACTATACAGTATTTGAGGACTTCACACATTATATTATAAAGAACAGAATAAAGTCCATGAGTAGGTGTATTCATAAATAAAGTCAGAAAAAATAACAACTGTAGAACATGGCATATTATGTGAATTACATTTCTTTAATTATATGTGATATAATTTGAATTTATGTGACATTTGAAGGAAAAGAATCCACAGCAGTATCAAAATAAGTATGATGACTTTTTTTATTATAATGTTCATGATGTTTATTGTAATGGTGAATAACCATTATCACACTGGAAGTAATGATTGAAAAATAATTATTTCTGTGTCAATTGTTCACTCCTATGCAGTTTATTCAGAAGTAATTTCAATCGAATTCAATTATTTTACTCCTAATAATTATACATAGAGTTGTAGACATATTTTGTTGGAGGTCATTATTAGCATAGCATATGTTTACTGCAGAAATATTTTTAAACAGGTAAATGAAATCCTTTCAGGTAATAAGCGGAAATCAGATGTGTATAGTTCAGATTTCAAAACAACTAAGGAGTCAAGCATTACCTTCTAAATATAAAAGAAAAGACATCATAAAACGGCAACCCAAATGCAAATTACAAGGTTAGTTAAGCAAATACAAAAATACTCTTTGCTACTGCTCAGGAGTATTGTTTTTTCTTTCTTTCTCTCCATCTCCCGCCCTCGCCATTCCACTCTAAGTTACCGAGAGAGCATTTGCCTGAGAGCACCTGATAAAAAGCAAGGCAGAAATCAATAACACATTTATAAATGAAACTCATTCCCACCTATTTGCCTAATTAACACCAGCATACTTGCTAATGAAGTACTTTACAATAGCCACTTATGAAAACTGAGTGACAGATTGGCAAGTTGTTTGCTTCAGGCAATAGGTACTTTTCCAAGACTTGCATTCACAGACTTAAATTTGTCCCATGTAGTGTGCATATTAAATATTTGGATCTATACAATCCACAAAATTTCAAAAGTATTTAATTCAGTTCCTTTCATTCCTATTTAGAAATTCTTTTGCATCACTAGGAAAGTTTGAAGATGCAACGTATTTCTCATTAATACTAACAAAGACGTCAATGTTTTTTCTTTATTGAATGATTGTATGATATCTGTGTGAGTGTCCATGATAAATCTTTATCTTTAATCCAATATATTTTTCAAGACCTGTAAGTAAATGGAGGTTTTAATGCAACCCTGTTTTCTCAGTTGTAAATGCCATAATTTTTAATGTTTACTCCACAAGGATTGAGTTATTAGACAGAAATTCCAAAAATATACTCCACTGACTGTCACCCCCCCCCCCCACAAATCAATTACAGTGAAAATAGCATTTGCTTTTCTTAACAGAGGATATGATGGTGAACTGCAGAATTAGAAGTTTAAGAAAGAATAATGGAATAGAAAAAAAGAAATAACATTCCATAAACTAATATTCCTCTCTTCTTCCCAGAAGAACATTTCAAACTTATACATCAAATACACGTAGGCATATTTCGTTAGCTCAGTAATGAGCAAGTGTGTATTAAGGCATAGGGAGATGTACTTTTCATTTGCTGCTTTCATCCTGCAAATCCAATATGAGTATCATTTGGAGAAGACCTTATATGTTGTTCTTTTATACACTATCTGAAGGCAGCAATTTCAAAGCTTTAGAAAAAGCATTAAGATAAAATGGAGTGACAAGACAGAGAATTATCATATTTAAATAACTGCTACTACCTTCTAAATTTCCTTTTCAAGAATAATTGCCAAGGCCTCACTTTTTCAGTATAATCCTGGATTTGAATAAGGCTTATTTTATTTTATTTATTTCTTAGATTTTTAGACCGCCCCTCTCCCAGAAAGGGACTCTTCATGATTGCAAAGACTGAGTAAACTGTCTGGTTTACACAAAAATAAGTCTCAGTGTATTCAGTGGAGCCAACTCCCAGAAATATGTGCATTTATTTCAGTTACCCTTGATTTTAGACAAAAGGCAGAGAAGTGGCATTCAGTTAATGTAAGTAATGCTCCCTTTTCCTCCATCTCCAGACAAGGTTGAGAGGTGAAGAAGCAATAAAATATATTACACAAAAGTTCACAAACATAGTGAAAAGGTTTTTTTTTTAAAAAAAATATTTTCATCATGGGTATTTCACTAAAGAAAGGTAGACTGGTTCTCTTTTTTTTGGTAAAGGTTGTTGGTGTGATGTGTTTGCCTTCAAATTATTGTTGATGTCTGGTGACAAGGTTTTTTTGGCAAGGAAGGAGGTGCATATACATTCTTGTATCGGACTTTGGGATAATAGAGGAATGGACCTTGGAGGTCTTCTAGTCCAGCTCCCTGCTCAGGCAGGAAACCCCTTATCATTTCAGAAAAAGGTTGTCCAATCTCTTCTTAAAAACATCCAGTATTGGAGCATTCACAACTTCTGGTGGCAAGTTGTTCCATTGATGAATTGTTCTAACTGCCAGGAAATTTCTCTTTAGTTCTAGGTTGCCTTTCTCCTTGATTAGTTTTCATCCATTGCATTTTTTCCTGCCCTCAGGTGCTTTGGAAAATTCCCTCTTCTTTATGGCAACCCCTTAGATATTGGAACACTGCTATCATGTCACTCCTAGTCCTTCTTTTGATTAAACTAGAATAATGATAGGAAATTGAGTCTACATCTGCCTGTTTTCAGTTTCTTTCATTCATTTGTTTATTCATTCATTTATATTTAGGAACCATTGCCCATCTCACTCATTTGTTTCTCTTCTTAGTAGCACCATCAGAAAAACAATGGTGGCCTGGATTTTTATTTTCCTGAAGCTTCATGGATCACATGCTTTGAGTGGGTTGGTGGAAAAACTTAAAGTTTCCTCATGCTTGCAACTTACAGAACCATAGCACTGGACTGAGCATTCCAACCATCAAATCCAACTCCCTGTTCAGTGCAAGAATGTAAATATAAGTATTGAGGGCAAACAGTCGTCCCGACTCTACTTTAATATGAAGAGGAAGCCATCTGTCATACTACTCTTACAGTTATTGTTGTCTCCCCCCCCCAATTCAATTGGAATCTGTTGTCTGTAACCTGAGTCCATTATTCCACACCCTGAAGTCTACATAGAGCCAGAAGAGGCTTTGACTTTCTTCGATGTGATTTTTCCCCAGACATTTGAAGAGTGATATCATATTCTCCTGCAGTCTTGTCTTCTCAAGGTCAAACATTTTCCTTTTATTCTCTTCTGCATAGGACGACATTTCTAGTCTGTGGATTATCCTTGCTGTCATTCTCTGAACTAGTTTCTCTGAATTCCTCAAATTGTGGGTTCAAAAACCAGATACAGAGCTCAGCAAAGCAAAATAAATTGGTCTAACCAAAGCAAATAAAGGATAACTGCTTCTCATTAATTATAAATTCTGCCATAGGTGTAACTTATGGGTCTATTGTGGTATAGAAGTTAAATGCTACCATAGGAGAAAGGAGACCCAATCCTTTTTTAGGCATAAAGAAAGTAGGGTAACTTTGGGCCAATCTTTCCCCTTTGCCCAAATTGGTTTTAGATTCTGGCAGTGTGGGGAGGGGGGCTACTGAGTAATTCTCATATTAAGCCTACGAGCCAAATTTTTAGATATAAAAATGGGACTTATTTGGAAAAAGAGAAATATAAGGGGAAAAAATAAGGAACACAAATTTCCAAAGAAAATCACCACAATCAGCCTTGCTAAGTAAGTTATTATTATGTTTTTGAAATGAAACTTGGAATTCACCACACGTTCAACGTTCACTGCAAAGATGATAGTTACAAAGTGATTATCTAGGCCTCCTAATTTGACCTCTTTGTCTCTCTTTGTCTTTTTTTTTTCCTAAGACAACTTTACACTGCAACCCTGATCCTTAAGAAGAAGTGCAATCCACCTTGAACAGGTGTGCCTTCCATATCCTGAATTTCAGTACCCAGAATCTGAAACTACATTTGTCCACCTTTAACACTAGTTCATTCTCCCACATGCAGGAGATATTCAGAGGCAATCAACCTCAGTAGCTCACAGGAAAGATCCGCATCATTGAGTATCATCATCACATTCATGGCAACTATTTCACTTAACTACTAACAATATGGGAGACACTTTCCAGAATATTTCCCAGAAGTTGTGGATGCATCAAAAACTCCAATTTTCCGCTAGTAGACATGTGAAAGGAATTACTGCAATGTGGCAATTTGGACCTCTACTATGGCAAGACCTCCAAAAAAATATCACACTGAATGGTAACCGAAGCGATCCAGCAGTATTAACAGGACCACATTCCCACTTCCTCTGTTATCTCTCAACATAGACCATCCATTAGAACAACTAGACTTCCTCCACTGTAAATCCAGATTTAAAACTAGGTTGAAAAGAATTTAGATAATCCATCCATTCAATTCAAGACTGCAAACGGCACAGCATGGAGGGGTTTGGTGTAAGGATCTTGAGCCCTTTGGAATGCATAAGATATAATGGTTCAATTTTTTTGCATTTTGATGTTCGAATGAGATTAAATGGCAACATGGATGGTTTAAGCCTGGTAGAAAAATGTAGCCTTCCTCTGCTAACCTCTCTCTTCAAGTTCCACTTCCATCTGTTTAAAACACACACACACACACACACACACACACACACCCCAAATGTTGCACTATTTTCTCTTTATCAGTAGAGGGAGATATAAGCCAAAAGACATAGAGGGAGGGTGATAAAGAGAGAAAGATTCAATATAGCTACTGATTAAAATAACAGCCCTCTGATAATTATCAGGCTTCTGATAATTTTAATTTTACTATTATAGAAATATGGAAATAATAACATAATTTAAATTAAAACAGTAAAATGAAATATGACCCTGGCCAATGTTGCTTTATGAGCTTCAGCATATCACACAGAATTTGTACATGTCAAACAGAATGTGTAACTCCTTGACCTAAAAATTGGGAGTGGCAGGCCACTACTTTCTTCATCACATTGCATATATAAAAATGTTTCAAATTGGCAGTGGGCTCTTCAGCAATGGCTTCGCTACTGCCTCTTTGCAAAGCAGTATGAATAAACTCTTGTCTGCAAGAAATTACTTGAATCAGTAGATGATCGCTGGCAGCACAGAGCCTTGGGGGGGGGGTTTCTTTATATTTAGTTTTGGGGAAGGCTTCCATTTATCAGTAATAGTTCAGATAGATCCAAGAGCTTCTCTAATTCCTTGGAGATAAACTATTTAACGGTCTTAGACAGATTTTAATAACTACTAAAGTTACAGTATTATTAAAATAATATAAATACAATACAATACAAACAGATTTCATTTATGAAACTTTTCATAGCTAATGTATTTGAGTGCTACCAGAACTAATAAAGATCAGGTCATTGTTCTGATTATCTAACAGGATTCTTTTGGTGATTCTTCATGGATGGAATCAAGGAACAGCCCCAGCTTCTCTTCTACACCATTCTAATCAATGGATCGTATATGGATCCAATGGATCATACTTAATCAGATTCAGTCTTGGACCTGCACCATAACTGCTGTGCTGCCCTGCTCCCTCCCATCTCTGTCACTCACACATACACACAGTGCAAGTTCTAAAGGTATTTATTCAACCCCCCCCCCAAAGGTCCTCAGAAAGTACCCACATTCGGATTCGGAGCTCAGCATGGCAAGAGCCGTTGGGTAAAACGAGTCTAACAGGCACACAGGAAGTCCAGGGAAACAATTCACATGTCAAATACGTCAGGACACATGGCAGGAACACATAAGGCATGGGACAGGGCACGTTGCTCCACCAACGCTCAAGTCCTTGGGGCAGGATAAAGTAGGCGATGCTAGTGCAGCCCTTCACGAGGAGTGAGGTTGTCTCCTCATGTGCAGTCTAGCTCAACGGCATTGAGCCTGTCTTCTCTCTGCCCTACATGTCCTTGGATTGGGAGGAGATGTGGACTTCCATGAAGCCTCCTGGCCAACTCACTACAGCTGTGGCTTGCCTTGCTCAACATCAGCCTGTCATTTGTCTGATCAGGCTGAGGCTGCATCCCTCAGGTTAACACTCAAATCAATGATACTTGCTTAAGCTTACACTTCATCATGCATAATTGTTTTATATAGCAAGGGATGCAAGGTACAATGGAAGGGATAATGGAAGAATTGCCATGTCAAGTACCAAAAACATCAGCTGTTACTTATACTTATAAACTGGGTACCAAGGTCTTCTGGTACTTAACATGGTAACTCCTAAGCATCAAGAATGGCCAGCCAGATTTTTTAAAAAACTTCACCCAACTCTATTTAAAATCTATCATGTTCCGGGGATTACTTTATCTAATGTTGCCTTTACCTGAATAGAAAGGAATATGTTGTAATAGTAAAATTCTTATTAAGTATTGATCTACTCATGGCAAGTTTTTCACTTCTATGTCTTTCATATATGAACTTTCCTTTTCAAAACAAATAGCAAATTGAGACTATAACCTGCCCAAAGCTTCTGAAAGTATTAATTTGAAGCCCATGAAAGTCACAACATTTTGATTCACCTATTTGAGTGCAAAAGCCTTAGAGCTTCTTCCACACCTCTGGGATTGCCAATGTAGGCTATTTGTGTCAGAGCAGGGCTGTCAAATTTGGGGGGGGGGCAGGCCAGATGATTTAGAGAAGGGGGAAAAGTCCCCATATGTCACATGACTCCACCATGAGTTTGACACCCCTGTGTTAGAGGAAGTAAAAGTAGGAATAGTTGTAATTAATGGTCCCATTTCTCTTAACATTATTTCTTCCTCTACTTCTCATGAAGTGAAAGTTTCTCTCAATTTGGCAAAGTTTCTATTGAATCTCCTCATTGGAATAGATCTTGGAATTAAAACAAGGATCTGGTTTGAAGCACTGTTGAATTAGGAACTTACAAAAGAGCCTTACAAAATACTTTGCAAGTAAATGGCTCTTCTGTTGTCTCTGGGATAATCCTGGAATTGTATATTATTGCAGACAACTGTAGTTCCATATATGGAGATTGAGAAGATGAGTTAAGCAGAGTGATGGATTCTCAGAATGACCTTTATCACCTCACTAAACCACCTGCCTATCAAAACTCTTTTGAGGTGGGAAGACTAGCATTACATTTAACTTCATTCATTTTCTCACATCTTAGTTTCTTGAACATGGCCAGCTGGGAGTCTTATCTTTATTTCCTCTTGGGTTAGCAGAATGTGACACTTTTATTCTAGTTCTGTCAACATAAGTTGGAGTTCAGTTGGGCATTCTATATAAGGCTTCAAGGCTCGCCAATATAGCGCGTGCGCTTGGGTCAAACCATTGTGTGTTAACATTGTCATTCTACCTCTTTATTATACAGATGTATTTCTTGTAAAAATGTATTATTCTTAAGCTTGTAAAAGAAAAACCAAAAAGCCCTAGATTGTTAAATTTTCTGTAGATCCCTAATGTACCAAGTCACACTTTCAAAAACACACTAATTCCAAGAGATAAATACACCCACCCACACATACATTTACAACACACACACACACACACACACACAAATATCAAAAGACAATGTTCAAAGCAATGATTTAGATGAGGGAATAAATGGGGAACTCATCAAATTTGACACCAAGCTGGCAGGAATAGCCAACACTCCAGAAGATAGGCTTAAGATACAGAAGGATCTTGACAAACTTGAACATTGGGCACTATCTAATAAAATGAAATTCAATGGTGAAAAGACTAAGGTTCTACATTTAGGCAAGAAAAACAAAATGCACAGGTACAGTATAGATGATACCTTGCTCAGTAGTAGTAACTGTGAAAGGGATCTTGGAATCCTAGTGGACAACCATTTAAATATGAGCCAGCAGTGTGCAGCAGCTGCCAAAAAAGCCAACACAGTTGTAGGCTGCATAAATAAGAGGGATAGAATCAAGATCACGTGAAGTGTTAATACCACTTTATAATGCCTTGGTAAGGCCACACTTGGAATACTGCATTCAGTTCTGGTTGCCACAATGTAAAAAAGATGTGGAGACTCTAGAAAGAGTGCAGAGAAGAGCAACAAAGATGATTAGGGGACTGGAGACTAAAACATATGAAGAACGGTTGCAGGAACTAGGTATGTCTAGCTTAAGAGAAAGAAGGACTAGGGGAAACATGATAGCAGTGTTCCAATATCTCAGGGGTTGCCACAAAGAAGAGGGAGTCAAACTATTCTCCAAGGCATCTGAGGGTAGAACAAGAAGCAATGGGTGGAAACTAATCAAGTAGAGAAGCAACTTAGAACTGAGGAGAAATTTCCTGACAGTTAGAACAATTAATCACTGGAACAGCTTGCCTCCAGAAGTTGTGAATGCCCCAACACTGGAAGTCTTTAAGAAGATGTTGGATAGCCATCTGTCTGAAACGGTATAGGGTTTCCTGCCTAGGCAGGGAGTTGGACTAGAAGACCTCCAAGGTCCCTTCCAACTCTACTATTGTATTGTATTATTATTGCATACAATTATTTTTTTAAAAAAAATAAGATTGCAAAAATAACCTTTTAAAACACCAACATTTACAATTTTGAATCGGCCATAAAGTTTCAAAGGAGAGTAATTATTGTTACAGCTGCAAACTAGAGGGGGGATGGTGGGGACGTCAAAAAATGGGTGAAACCACCCCTCTCCTAAAAAAAGCCCTTAACAACTTTTTCTGATCCAGATAACTGTTAATATGTTCCTTCTCCCCAGAGATTCCTCCAGCTATTTAATTAAAAAAAATTGAACTACTACTGCTAAGCATTTTCTCAACATACTTCTAAGTTTCATAAAGAAATGGAGCTGGAATAAAGCCAGAAAAAATGTTTTATGGCTTCAGGCTTTTGAATACCTTCCCAATATTCTGGCAGCAAATAGAAAATAGAAGGTTTAATGTGATACTGAGCATTTCTTTCTTTGGCTACCTTTTTGGGATGGAAGGAACATTGCCATACCATTTTCCTGTGGTCAAAAAAAGTATTTGACTCTTACTAAACCCAACTCTTGATGCTTCTGAGCTTTTTGAAGGATTGCCGTATTTTTTGGAGTATAAGACACACCTTTTTTCCCTCAAAAAAGAGGCTGAAAATCTGGGTGCATCTTATACATCGAATACAGCATTTTTTGCCTCCCGAAGCCCCACCCCCTTCACCAAAATGGCTGTGCATACCCTTATGGAGACTTTCAGAGAGTTCCTGGGGGCTGGGGAGGGCAAAGATGAGCGGAAAATGGGCCATTTTTTGCACCCCCAGCCCCCAGCAGCACTCTATAAGTCTCCATAAGGCTATACATGCAATTTCTTTGACAAAAAAACGAGCCCGTTTTTGCGAAAAACAGGCCATTTTTTGCTCGTTTTTGTCCCCCCAGGAGTACTCTGCAAGCCCCCCACCAAGCTATTCATGCCTTTTTTTTTTGAAGGTTTGCAAAAACTTTTTTTCCCTTTTGGAAAGCTCTTTAACTGTTTGATGAGAATTACGTTGATCAAGTGCTGTGCCAGCAGAAACACCTACCTATCTACTGTATTTCTCTCTCTCCCTCTCTCTCCCTTTATCTACCTACCAATCTAACTACTCTCTCCCTCTCTCTCCCTTTATCTACCTACTGTATGTATGTGTATGTGTGTGTGTGTGTGTGTGTGTGTGTGTGTATGTATGTGTATATATATATATATATATATATATATATATATATATATATATATATATATATACACACACACACACACACACACACACACATATAGATAGATAGATAGATATACACATATATAGATATATATATGTGTGTATATATATATACACACACACACACACACACACACACACACATATATATACCTACCTATCTAACTACTCTCTCTCTCTCCCTACCTACCTACTGCATTTCTCTCTCTTTCTCTCCCTCTCTATCCCTCTATCTACCTGCTAACTTTTTTTTAAATTTGCCTCTTCAAAACCTTGGTGCGTCTTATACTCCTGTACGTCTTATACTCTGAAAAATACGGTATTTATTTATCTATCTATCAATCATTACATTTCTTTGAATGATCACCTACTGTATGACTCCATTCACATAGGCAACACATTTCTGTAGATCCCATTCAGAGCTGTCGAAAAAGTCTTGTCTTATGCACATACCAAGTGACCTAGGTGCAGCACCCACTGAATATTTTCAGTTTCTAAGTTCAACACAATACATCTGAGGAATAGTGAGATCATATGAGATCAAGCAAGGTAGAAGGGACAGTTGTGTGGATTCATGGATGACTGTTCAGTGAACTGCAGTTATAGGTTGGTCACCAATTCTTTGTCACTATCTCTGTGATTTGCGCAACTAGTAGAGTAGCAACCTTCTTACCTAGAAGATGTGATAATAAAGTGACACCTCATCAGGAACCAATATTCTGCCTATAATACTGAATGAAGATGGAAAACTGAGCCTGTGTGTTTGTGCAGTGTAACTCATGTAGGGGAATATACTCAGTGAGGACAGCTGGTGCTCTTATGAAATGCAGGCCGAGTAGAATAGCAGCTCATAGCAAAGCTTTTGTATGACTGTGTTTCCAAGTATGTAAGCTTGGTTCATAACATTTGATTAGCTTTCTGTAAATTTGTTATAGCATTTCAGTAAGTAATTGCTTGTCCGTTAATTGGGAGCTACTACTTTCTAATTTATTAATTCTGGTTTGAATTAATCAGCATACACTTAAAGCATATCTCTCCAAATTGCCATTCTTTTATATCTACAATAATATTTTTAGTCATTCGTTTCAAATAAAACATTACCCTTTCATCTTCTTCGTCGGTAGATGAAGGAGAAGATAGTGTTGCTGCCACCACTGCTGTGCCGTGATGGACACTGCTTCTCAGTTTTGGATTTTCCTCTTTTTGAAGACATCTAGACAACCTGTAAGCTATTTCCTAATAAAATCAATAAAAACAAAAGTTAGTCACCTGCTTATCAATTTAAATCCACAATTCTTTAGAAGAAAATAAAGCAAAAAAATCAACAGAGGCAGTTAATTATGCAGACATTTTGCCCAACTATCCAATTCACTCTATTCATGCAATTTAGAGTATTTGAAGGCCGAAATTAATGTTACATAGAAACCATATGGAAGTTTGTCTCAACAATTGTTTTTGTTATTGTTTTTAATAGAAATCCATTTTAGTTCTAATTAGAGGGCTTATATCAGGGGTGGGTTCCTGCCAGTTCTAACCTCTTCTATAAAAGAGGTTCCACAAATCTACAGTGCCGTTTAGAACCTGTTCCAGCTCCCTCCCCCCGCCCATCCGTACATCATCAAGATGAAGAGCGAGAGGAGGAATTCTGGGAGTTGAAGTCCACAAGTCTTAAAGCTGTCAAGTTTGAACACCCCTGGGTTTTTTTTCTAAAGGGTTAGGGGTATAAGGGTCTTGTAACTTGACAGCTTTAAGACTTGCGTGCTTCAAATGCCAGAGTTTCTGAACCAACATTTTGGTTACTAAGCAAGAGCGTTAAGTGAGTTTCATCACATTTTATAAGTTGGCCACACCCACCCAGTCACATGGCCAGCAAGCCACTCCCACCCGGTCACATGGCCAGCAAGCCACTCCCACAAAGCAGGCCACACCTACAGAAAAGGTTCTAAAAAAATTTGGAACCCACCACTGGCTTATATATACAAACAATTGGATTTTCTTTCAGATATAGATTCCCCATCTCTCAGTCCCACCACCAGAGAACACTCTGAAATAAAAACTAGGTGCAACATTCACACAGTTTTGCTTTGTGTGTATTTCTTCTGCAAAAGAAAGGGGAGATAAATAGGCAACCATCCTTTGCCCTGATTAGATGCCTCCATTTTCTTCAACAATGTATAACAGAAGTAAAACTCATAGTTTTTTCCTCTTTCATTCAAATGCCATTACAAGTAGTCCTCGGCTTTTGACCATTCATTTAGATCAGGGGTGTCAAATTTGCAGCCTGCGGGTCAGATTTGTCACGTGCTGGCCATGCCCACCCCGTTTAGCAAAGGGGGAAAAAAAGTTGTGATACATCATATGATGACATGACGTTGCAACCTTGACATCCCTGATTTAGAGACTTTGCGAAGTTAGGACAGCACTGAAAAAAATGACTTACAACCAGCACAGTGTCCCTGCAGTCACATGATCACTATTTGCAACCTTCCCAGATAGTTGCCAACAAGCAAAGTCAATGGGGAAGCCAGCATGGAATGTTACAAGTTGCAATCATGTGATGTCTCACTTAACGACCATATGGCCCACCTAACAACTACAAGAAAAAGATGGCAAAATTGGATGCCTCACGTAATGACCACACTGCTTAATGATGAATTTTCCAGTTCTTATTGTGATTGTAAGTTGAGAAATACCTGTAGATCTATATTGGTTCTGAAAAACCTCCAACAATGTCTATCTCAATTAAACAACTGAGAATGGAGAGACTGAGTGTATTCTTTCATGCTTTTAATACAGATAAGACATACTGCATCTCAATTGCAACATTTGTTTTACTCTCTCCCACTCAGACTTAAAGGATGCAGTCTACCATATCTGGTAGATCTTTTAATCTACCAGGGAATCTTTTCAGGGGTTACATGGGGTTATAATGAGAATCAAAGGAGCATAAGATTTATTCAGCAAGTTTATTTTTTGGTTATGTGGTATTAGACTTTAATGCTGAATTTTAACCTATAGAAGTGGAATTTGTAGCAACAGGGACAGTGAAGGAATATATAAACACTACACAAAGTAGAATATAAGCCACTTCACCAAACTTTAGCATGTATTTAAGAAGTTTCCATAAAGGTTAGTTGATTATAGTGTTTGACTGTTAAGCAAGATTTTATATGCATACTCTATCATATAATTTTATATCAGGCACTAAGTGTGTGTGTGTGTGGGTGTGTATGTGTAATTTCATATGATATGGAGAAAGTAACCTGGCAGATTAGAGGTTGAGTAAACAGACTTCTTATTCTGCTGCCCTACATTCCCGTTATGTTTGATTTTGAGGCTCTCCTGGATGTTGCCTTTAGGGGGCTTTAATTCATGCCAAGTCCACCTCATCAGGGTTTCGAGATCATTGCAAGACATAGACAGGTAAACAGTTTTGATTTTGTGTTTCTATTCTGCAATATGGCATGGTCAATTAGAACGGTACTTTACAAAGCCTGATGAATCCACCTAGTTCGTAAGTGCTCTACTATTTTTTAAAAATCTTTTTTTTTTTAAAGTGAGTTTTTGTTGCAGCCTAAGCTATGTGTCAGATTGAGCTAGTTCAGACAGTGGACATGAGTTTTCTAAGTGGCCTCTCTAAATGAACAGAATTTCATTTTATTTCATCTCCTAGAAACCTAGAAGCAATGAAATAAGAGGAACAGCAGAATACTATAGCACAAGCAGCAGAATACTGAAAAAAAAAGAACAATGGTTGTAAGTAAATAATTTTTTATCAAGCCTATGCTAGAGATGATGACAACAGCAAAATATTTTTGCTACCACTGCTGCATCCTACAGTATCCTACAATCTACAATTGAATTGTTCTGGGAAGTCGGGGGCCTGTGCTATCAATGCCACCCAAAAGATAATGTAATAACTCATAGACAGACTTGACAATGATTGCAATGATGTGCGATCATGTTAGAGTTACCTCTTAATGACCACATAGATTTTTTTCTCTGAAAGAATGACCTACTGTAAGGTAAAACTCATCATACCCAGATATGGCATTCAGCCAGTTCTGACAAGTTCTGGAGAACCGGTAGCGGAAATTTTGAGTAGTTTGGAGAACCGGCAAATAGGCTGGCTCCGCCCCTGCTGCCTCCCAGCTGATCTTCTTTTGTTGCCCTGAACAGGAGAATGGAGCTGGAAAGCAGGTTAGTGGGGTGGGAAGGGGATGAGGATTTTGCAGTATGTGTCCCCTGCCTTGCCCACAAAGCCACATCACACCACACCCACCAAGCCATGCCCACAGAACCGGTAGTATATTTTTTTGAATCCTACTACTAATGATACCCCTAATATTGTATTGTTAACTCTTAGTGCATTATTGGTTAGTTATTTCATGTATTATTAACTGTTTAGCTTGTCTAATCCACTTTTTAAGTGAAGCTAACCCTACATATGGAGTGACCAAATATCTTCTCTGTGTTTTATAACTGTGCAATAGTTTAATTGGATATGTTGCTTTATTGTTCTATTGTTTTTCCCTTTTCCAATAAAGAATTGTTGCATCAAACTATTTTTCTTTTTTACTGCAAAGGCTGGTCAAAGAGGATAATAAAGATTTCCACTCTTTGGTCAGAATTGACAGTGTAAAAAAAAAACTTGAGAATTTTTGTCATATTTACTAGACAAGAGGTAGCTTTAGGTTAACTAACACTAAAAAGCTTGAGAAAGTATGGTGCAGCATCCTTACTTGTATGCTTTTCAGTTCAGAATGATGGTAGATATTTCTTACTGCATTTCTATTGGGGAAATGGAATGACTACATTATGGAAGTTTACCTGTATTCCTCAAGAAATGATAATGGAGCCAGGAGTAATAAACTATATATAGTTAAGGGACATGTCAAAATATCAGTCAATGACAGGAAGGAAGGAAGGAAGGAAGGAAGGAAGGAAGGAAGGAAGGAAGGAAGGACGGAAGGAAGGAAGGAAGGAAGTTGTAAATAAATGCATCAATTAGTGTGACCTTATTTGTTATTTATCCTTTGAAAGGATCGTGCACTTTTATTAGCCATACAATAAATTAACAAATAAATGCTCTTTATTATCCAAATTACATTGCTTTTCTCTTTAACATGAGACAAAATAAAGTTATTTTGTAAAGGAAATATTAATTCTGCAGTTTCTACAATACTAATGGTGAAGGAGATTAAGAAAAAAAAGGAATTTATGAACATATAAATGGACACCTGAAATATAAAAATTATCCATGATAATACAGTAGTGATTGAATAAATACTCAGATAGGCAACAATTTCAGCAATAATGGTTTCCAAAGAAAATTGTCTTCTAGATCAGAACTATGTAATAAATGTTGATTAATTCTTAGGAGCAGATTTCATCTCATGATGGTTGTTGTTTTGGGCTTCAGATTGATACTTTTTAAACATAAAAAAATATATTTCCCAGCAGAATGGTTTTCTTGCTGATTCTCTTTTAATTAACCTGTTTGAATCTCGAAAACCATTTAATATCTGTTAGGGCAATGAGAAGGCAGACACCGGCTTAACGCAACAACAGCTCTTTATTCAGACAGTCAAATATGTACAATCCAGCAACTGTTCGGTCTGACAGCAACCCTTTTATAGGGAGCTGTCAGACCTCTTAGCCAATCAGATTAAACCTTGGTTCCCGCCGGAACAGAGGACCAGAGTTGAAACTCTGGTAGCTAGTGTTGATATCTAACACCCCATCCCTCTTGGTTGGGATGTTCCTATTGGTCACATAGTCTTTGAGGTAGGCGGGTCTTTGTTTCGCTCTACCAGACCTGCGCAGTTCATTTGGAACCGGTTCTTCAGGCAGGTTGGACGGACCTGTCTGCTCTCCAGCTCTGTTCTCTGGAACCTGCTGGAACTTACGCCAGGCCGTGGCTGGATTTCCCTGGATTTGCTCGCTTGGAGCTCGCTGTGGGCCTGCAACAAACTCAGATATGTTTTCCGGTACCCTCGGGTTTGAGCTGGCTGTGGAAGGAGTGAGCGTTTGTTCCTTTTGGGTAGGGCCTTGGCTGCTTTGTTCTGGAATTTCATCTGGTGTTCTAAGATTGGAGTGAGAGAGGTGACCACGGAGTTGGTCAACATGCCTCCTCCAATTTCTGCCATCCTCTAGCTCTAATAGATAAGAGCGAGGCCCGGTGAGGCCTATCACTGTAGCAGGAATCCACAGAGTCCCCCCAGCGTAGTTGTGGGCGTATACTGAATCCCCTATGCTAAAGTATCGAATCTTGCTTGTGGAGGCTGGGGGCGATGTGGCAGAGTAGTTTGGGTGTAGCCCATGGGTCGTCAACCTGGTCCCTACCACCCACTAGTGGGCGTTTTGGGATTCCAGGTGGGCGGTGGGGATTTCGGAGGTTAAAACCTCCTTTTGTGCGAGTGGGAAGGGGAAGAGTAGAAACTGTTAGCAGAGACAGGCAGAAGCTGAGCAGAGCAGTTGCAAACATGTGGGAAGAGGAAGGGGAGGAATAGAAACTGTTAGCAGAGACAGGCAGAATGAGCAGAGCAGTTGCAAACACGTGGGAAGAGGAAGGGGTGGAGTAGAAACTGTTAGCAGAGACAGGCAGAAGCCGAGCAGAGCAGTTGCAAAATAGGAGAAAGAAAAGGCAGGAGAGAATTGTTGTTGGCTAATAATAATAAGTGGGCTAACTAGCTCAGCTTTACTTTTGTACATAGCTCTAAGGAAGATAAAAAAAGGAGATAAAAAGGAAAAGCACTGTGTGGAGTGAAGATCAAAACGTGAGAGTAAAAGTAGTTGTTAAATTGTGAAACAAATTTAGAACCCATGTCTGAAAAAAAGAAATATGCTCGTGGTTATTTACCAGAGTATCTGAAGATGGGTTTCATTGAATCTGTTACAAATAAACAGCTTCCAATGTGTTTACTGTGCCACAAGACATTATAAACTTTATAAAGTTAAAAACATTATAAACATGCATAAAGTAGAAATAAAAAGATAAATGTATGTACATTTCTTTTTTTAAAAAAACACCCTCCTTTCTAAAAAATATTCCACACTTGCGCAAAAACTGGTGGGCGGTAAGGAAATTTTTCCATCAAGAAAGATCCATTAGTGGGCGGTAGATAGAAAAAGGTTGACTACCACTGGTGTAGCCGGTCTAAGTGGGACCTTAGTCGGCGACCCATGAGAAGCTCAGAGGGGCTTCTCCCGGTGGTGGCGCTTGGCGTGATATGTTGGATTAGCAAATAGTGATCAACCCGTGTTTGCCAATCTCCCGGGCCCATTCTGGCGAGGGCCTCTTTAGTCGATCGCACCATTCTCTCCGCCTGACCATTGGAAGCCAGATGGAATGACGCGAACAGGGCATGCTGGATTCCCTGACTTGCTAAGTAGGTCTTGAATTGCATGGCCATGAATTGGGGCCCATTGTCTGAGACCAAGACATCGGGCAGGCTGTGCGTGGAGAAAAGTCTCCGTAACACCTTGATGAATGCCTCTGCCGTGGTAGAGGTCATCAGGGCTACCTCTATCCATTTCGAATATGCGTCCACAACTATGAGGAACGTTTGGCCATGAACGGGGCCAGCAAAATCAATGTGCACCCTAGACCAGGGTGCCTGAGGGCGCTCCCACTCTTTAGCTCCATTCTTGGATGAGGGGGTTCGAATTTGCCACTCAAAATGGTAGCTCGATGCTGCACCGAAGCTCCGGGCTGGATTTACTTGCTGGATGTCTCGTTGTTCGTTTCTTCGCCTATCTGCCTCTCGATCCCAACCTCGTCGCCAGTGTTAGATCGGGCAATGAGAAGGCAGACACTGGCTTAATGCAACAACAGCTCTTTATTCAGACAGTCGTATGTACAATCCAGCAACTGTTTGGTCTGACAGCAACCCTTTTATAGGGAGCTGTCAGACCTCTTAGCCAATCAGATTCAACCTCTGTTCCCGCTGGAACAGAGGACCAGTGTGGAAACTCTGGTAGCTAGTGTTGATATCTAACAATATTATTTTAGTCCTACTAAACTGGAGACACACTTGGAACTGTTCAAAACTTGCACACACACACATACACACACATGTATGTCAAGGAAAAAATTATTTATGTTGCCTCTATACAGGTACTCTTCGACTTACAACCACAATTGACTCCAAAACTTATGTTGCTAAGCAAGACATTTGTTAAGTGAATTTTTGCCCCATTTTACAATCTTTCTGTGTTGACTTCCCCCCAAAGCATCCCCAGGTACCTCTCTAGATAATAGTTCTGAGGAGGATGAACCAGTGTGAGGCACTTCAGGATGGGAGTTGGTCAATGGCTCAGAGCAGCTAGCTGAGAGTGATTGACTGAAGCACAGCTGCAGCAGGATAGCCCAGAGGCTTCACGTAAGGAAAAAATGTAGCTGCAGCTGGTTAGTGATGATGATGATGATGATGATGATGAGGAACTGCCTTCTGCACCTCATCCGAGAACATGTAGGGCAGAGAAAAGCAGGAGCAGTGAAGGCCATCCTGATTACTGGTAAGGTGGCAGCCTCGTTTAATAACTTTGAACGGTCACTAAACAAACTGTTGTAAGTCGAGGACTACCTGATCAGTTATATGGACCAAGGCACAAACTAAACAGGCAAATCATCCAAAGCAGAGGTTTAAGTAATTGAAAGAACCATCTATGCTTACAAAGTAGCCCTCTATACATTTTCCCATAAGAAAAATCTTCCTGCAGGTCGATATTCATTTATTTATGTCCTGCCTTTCTTCACAAGAATATATGATGGTATTCAGAGCTTTATTCATTTTTCCTTACACAGACCCTGTAAGACAATGTGGGCTTAGAGAAAGAGCTCAGCTCAATGTAAACCAGTGACTTTCATGATGACTTAGCCTCAGACCAACTCTTTTCTGATTGGATTGAATCTTAGTTTCCAATAAACCGGATTCTTTTTTTTTTTTACAACATATTTCTCTCAATGTAATTTAATTCTTACACTAACAAATTTAAATTAAAATCTGTATCAGAAGAGGATTTTTTAAAAGAAAGAATAAAATTTTGGCTAAACACTGGTATTCTAATACTTAGAAAAATGTAATCAAAATCTAAATGTTAAAACATTTATCTTTCATTTGCAACTGTAGAATTGTCTAAAATGATCATGAAGAATTGACAAAAATGCTCCTGTTCTCCTGAATCAACTGCTGATGAATAATGCATACTTGCACAACACCGATAGCTGTGTTAGAGAATTAAAGTTCCTAATGCAAATAAAACAAATTAAATAGGATTGGCTGATTAAACACTTGGCTTATAAAAATAAAAAGAGAATAGCACATGATATGGCATGCAGATACACAAATTGCTTCCCAATTAACACATAGCCTTTAATTACAAAAACAGGAATATTCTTAGTATAACATTGCATTCACAAAAGTTATGTTTATCCTAGGAGTTGAATGGAATAATTATACAACAGTTAAAATACTTGTTGTAAAGTAGGGTGGCTTAGTTGACAGGTTTGGCCGGCAGAATTTAGTTTTCTTGTCGTTCTCCCACCCTAACACATTATACTTATTCCTGCTTTTCATTTATTGTCAGTGTTGGCATACACAGAAAAACAAATGTGGATACAGATCTTTTTTGAAGAAAAGACAAATGTTTATTCCTCATGGGAGTTTCATGACTAGTATATTCAGGCTTCAAAGAGGCATCCATTCAAAGGAATCATTTCAAACAAACAGACAAATAAATGAATACATTGATATATAGAGGATTTCATTGTTTACTATAGTCCTTTCCCCACATCCATCATTCAACTGCCATATTGTTTACTATAACATGAAATTGCTCTTTCTTGTCCAGATTATATACTATACCAACCAAAGGGCAGATGTGGTATCTACAATAGAGCAAAAATTCAAAGATTTGAATAAGAATAGTTAGTACCTCAGTGTGTATGACACACAGGTAATTAGCTAATTGTTGTTTAAATCTGTACGTTGCTCTTCTAGAAGCAGCTTTGTCCAGGACAGTTTACAACAGACTAAAATAGTCAAAATTCTTATGTTAAAAGAAAACACACAATAATTAAAATATATGGTTAAAACAATAAAAACACCACCCATAGTATTTTTTTTTTTTAAAAAGCAATTATGTTTAACATGTAAACCAGGGGTGTCAAACCCATAGGCCCGCGATGTCTCTGCCAGTGAAAATGGAGGCCATTGCAGCTGAAAACAGAGCTCATGAGGGCTGAGTGCAGTCCTCTTGGGCTTCATTTTCGCGGGCAGAGGGTTGCAGGAGGCAGTAACAGCCAGAAACAGAGCTTGGGAGTCTGTTTTTGCTGGAAGAACACTTGGGCCACCATAGGGCCCCCACCACGATTACTGGCTACACTCACCCTGGCCATGCCCACCCCAGCCCCATGAAGTCAAACACAACCTTGATGCAGCCCTCAATGAAATCAAGTTTGACACCCCTGGTGTAAACTAATTAATTTCTATTTGCTGTCTGGCAAAGACATGTCCATCTTCTCATCTCAATTTAGTTAATGAGTGCTGCTTTGTTTTGTTTTACATTTTCAATCAGTGTAGTCAGTGTGTGATTTTTAAGAATGGATTCCCACATTGATAACGAGGCTAATACTGTTGTGTAAACTATAGTCAGCTGAAAGTTGGCTCCTCTAAGAGGCAGCTTTAATTCCCAGCACACAATTAGGGTGGGAGAAATAAAACAAGACACTTTGATTGTCTGTATTTAAAATTCACATCTGAAAGCGAAAGTATTGATCAGGATTCTTGTGGAGTAGCCTTATCCCTTTCATCTAGCAAATCCTGTTAATCGGGGCTCAGAGAAATTTAATCTTGATTTACTTATTAGTTACCACCTAGCTCTTCGATGAATCTGTGTGGCTTACAATGAATAGAAATATATACATATACACAAACACACAAACACAAACACACGACTGACTGGTCATGTGAAAGACCAACTCCATATCACAATATCACCCATATCACCTAGAAAACCATCCTACCTAAAGGCCAGGGAGAACAATCAAAATGTTAATAGCTTGCAGAAAGTCATTAAGGTCGCAATGGTATGCATCCCTAGGGGAGCTCATTCCAGACAGCAGATGCTCCCACACTGCTTGGGTCCCACAAGATATTACTGTTCAATCAATGGGACCTGAAGTGAGCCCACTCCTCCTGACTTCAACAGAGGGGCAAAAATCATCCCGAGACAAATTGTCCCTCAAATAACTGGGCCCTCATTCATGGGGGGCTTTCTGAATGATAACAAACACCTTGAATTGCAGCCAGAAATAATCTGGTAATCAATACAGCTCATGCAGCAGGAGGGACACACAAGAATATCTCTACTACTTGTGACTCTGCATTCTGGACTAGCAATAGTTTCTTTTTTTCCCCAGGGTCAACCCTTATATTAGGCACTATAATGTGTAATCCAGTTGGGAGATGATTGAAAATGTGAATGGCTTGTACATCAGATGAACCTGTGTAAAGACTTTATGGACACAGTTTAATTCTTTGCAATCTTGACTGATATTAGAGGGGGAGTTTGAAATCCAGTCCAGTGTGTGTTGACAGTATTACTGGGCCTCGCAGAAGACCAGAAGAATAAACAAAATGGAGGAGGAGGAGCTTCCTGGAGCAATGGCGGTCTGCCTGGGAGCTCCTTAGACCCGCGAGCTCTTTTAAGGGAGCAGGGGTGCTGCCGGCCCCCCTTTTACACCATGGGGGCCAGGTGTCCAATAAACAGCCACCCTGGGTTTTTCTATGACCCAAGGGGGGTCTCCCAGGGTGGCGTGAAGATCTGGAAATAGCTGGAAATAGCTCGGAGAGCGGACCGGCGAGCTGCCGATGAGAGACGCCGCCCAGGAACGCTGTTTGAGTTGGAGGAGTTGAATTCGCTGTTCTGGGAGCGGAGAGGTACGGAGAAGCTCGGGAGAATGGCAAAAGGCGAAGAAACGGCATCTGGAGCGTGTGGGGGTGTGCTATTGTCGCTTTTGGAGGCTTTTGGAGGCTTGTGGCTTGGAGCGAGCCCTGGGGCGGCGGTGAATTGAAATGCCGTCCCTGGGGCGGCGGCGATCCAAGCGGCGGCGGTGGCGGCTTGAAAAGCCGAACGCCAAATCCCCCTGGCCTACAGCAGACTGGAGAGATGTGGGAGATGCTGGAGGTCGAGTTGGGAGGACTGGAGGTCGATAGGATTGGATAGGACTGGAGCAGGAAGGACTGGAGGCCGGTAGGAGCGGCGTTGGGGCTTGTAATGGTTTGGCTGGAGTGCTAAGAACATGGATGCAGGCCTAGGCAAGACCTGAATGCCGAAGGCCGGTAGGAGAAGGGCAGCGTTTCAGGAGGCCGCCTGGAGGCCGGGGGGGGGGAGGCTTGCTGGGAACTGGCAGGCTTGTTGGGAACTGACAGGAGGTTTAACATCAGACTTGGCAGGAGAGTTTCTTCCCCTGCCAGCCACCCCCTTGACTGTTCCGTTCATTCCCCCCCCGCTGACTTTTGGACTAACAGCTGCCCCTGCTTTTCATCCGTGCGCGCCCTGGAGGTTTCTACCGCCCTATTTTCATCTGACTGACCATCTGCCCCTCCCCATTATCAAGCAAAAATCCATCTACCCCTCGCCATCCACCACTGACCACCTACTAGCCCCCACTCAGTGACCGGCACTTGACCATCTTATTATCATCATTACCCCCCCCCCATCTTGGACTGGACGACTTTTTACATTGATACCCGGCTTTTACAATTTTACTGGACTATGGCATACGATCATACCATCTGCAGCACAGAGCCTAGGCCCTAATGAACTTTTAACAGCATATGTATTCCAGGCTAGACCTTATCCTACTGCGGGAATCCCCCCTCTCGCAGGTGTGGCCCTCCGCCCTTTCTAGGGCCCACCTTGATGACGGATTTATGAATCCCGAGAGGTGGAGGAAGCGGAGACTTAGGGGGTTTTTAGTGAAATGTTTTTTAAATTCTTTTAGGGGTTCAGGGGTTGGGGGGGGGTGGGCCAGATCAGGAGCGATGACGGAGCCAGGTCACCAGGCGTGGTCTTGAGCAGAAGGAGCAGAGAGGAGGAGGGGGGAGAGGATATCATTCCCATACAGGGCTTCTTGATCCCAACAGTCGTAGGGAGGGGCAGATACGAGGACAGATTAACAACCCGTAGTCGGTTGGGAGACCGTGGGTGCTGGTTACACCCGGTCGCTTGTACCAACCCCCGCGTTCTAGGTGGTCAGGATCTGCAGGCCCAGGGCCTGAGGCTGCTGTTATGCAATGCGAGGTCCGTTGTCAATAAGGCCCCCCTCATTCACGATCTGATTTTGGAGGGGGAGCCGGACCTCGCGGGAATAACGGAAACCTGGTTGGGCCACGAGGGAGGGTTACCCCTCGTGGAAATGTGCCCACCAGGTTACCAAGCATTTCACCAGCCCCGGGCCTGGGGAAGGGGCGGTGGGGTAGCAGTGATTATCCGGGAGGATTTAGAGCCGAGGGAGTCCACTGTGCTACAGACGTCCGGATGTGAATCCCTTGTTGTGAAATGGGGCCCTAGGAGGCAGATGGGTTTGCTGATAGTATACCTGGCTCCCCGCCATACATCAGCGACCCTGCCTGAGCTCCTAGAGCTGATCTCATCGGTGGCGGTTGAGACCCCCAAACTTTTAGTGATGGGGGATTTTAACCTGCCGTCGGTGGGAGAAGCATCAGAGGGGGCTCGGAGTTCATGGCTTCCATGATAGCCATGGACCTGACTCAAATGATTCAGGGCCCGACACACGAGGGAGGTCACACCTTGGACCTTGTTTTTGTCTCTCGCCAGTGGTTGAGTGATCTGGGAGGAGTGAATTTAACCATCACTCCTCTGTCATGGTCAGATCACTCACTCCTCCGTCTTGACTTCCCTGGTCCTACCCCTCGCTGCGGGGAGGCGGAACCGGAGAGCACTAGATGGTTCCGCCCCAGGCGCTTGATGGAACCAGACAGGTTCCAGACGGAGCTTGGGCCACCTCCTGCAGCCCTGACCCGCCCTCGGGTAGAGGACCTGGTGGCCGCGTGGAATAATGCGACTACCGCGGCCTTGAACCGGGTGGCGCCTTTGCGGCCTCTCCGGCGGCAACGATCCACCCTGGCCCCTTGGTTTACCGAGGAGCTAAGGGTGATGAAGCGCCGCAAGAGATGCCTAGAGAGTCGTTGGAGATCCTCCCGATCCGAACTTGACCGAGCACAGGTACGAGCCCATTTAAGGACGTACCTGGTGGCATTGAGAACGGCCAAACGTCAATATTGTGCCGCTCTCATTGCATCCGCAGAGAACCGCCCTGCCGCCCTGTTTCGGGTGTCCCGCTCTCTTCTGTTTCAGAGGCCACGGGAGGCCCCTTTACAGGGCAGGGCAGAGGAGTTTGGGAAATATCTGCAGGATAAAGTCGCTCAAATCCGGAAGGATTGGGTCCCCTTCAGTGGCCCAGTCGAGACGCCAGTGGCGAGTCTTGAGAAACTTTCTTGGGAGGAGTTTGACTTGGTTGTCATCGAGGATTTGGACAGATTGCGTGGGCGACTGCGACCTACCACATGTTTGTTGGACCCGTGTCCCTCCTGGCTTGTACTGGCATCCTGGGAGGTTACACGCGACTGGCTCCTGGACCTAGTGAACGCTTCGTTGGGTGAGGGGTCTCTCCCGGCCGCCTTGAAAGAGGCGGTGGTGAGACCCTTGCTCAAGAAGCCTTCCCTGGACCCTATGGAGCTGGTCAATTATCGTCCTGTCTCCAACCTTCCCTTTTTGGCGAAGGTTGTGGAGAGTGTGGTGGCTTCTCAGTTTCCACAACATCTGGAGGAGAATGATTATCTAGACCCGCGCCAGTCCGGCTTTTGCCCTAGGCACAGCACAGAGACGGCCTTGGTCGCGTTGGTAGATGATCTCTGGAGGGCCAGAGATAGGGGCTGTTCCTCTATCCTGGTCCTATTAGACCTCTCGGCGGCTTTTGATACCATCGACCATGGTATCCTGTTGCACCGACTGGAGGGGTTGGGGATCCGGGGCACCGTCTTGCGGTGGTTCGGCTCCTACCTCTCCGGCAGGACGCAACGTGTGTTGGCAGGAGAGCAGAGTTCGACCCTAAGCCCCCTTATCTGTGGGGTGCCACAGGGGTCGGTCCTCTCGCCACTCCTGTTCAACACATACATGAAGCCGCTGGGTGAGATCATCCGTGGTTTTGGGGTGGGATACCATCTGTACGCTGATGATACTCAGCTGTACATTTCCACCCCGAACCACCCCAACGAGGCCGTCGAAGTGATGTCCCGGTGTGTGGAAGCCGTACGGGTCTGGATGGATGACAACCGACTCAGGCTCAACCCTTCCAAGACGGAGTGGCTGTGGGTTCCGGCTCCCCGGTTCAACCAGATAATTCCATCTCTGGCCATTGGGGGCATTCAACTCGCCCCCGTGGAGCGGGCGCGCAATTTGGGCGTTCTCCTGGATGCCAGGCTGTCCATGGATGAACATGTGACAGCCGTGGCCAGGGGGGCGTTCCATCAGGTTCGCCTGGTGCGCCAATTGTGCCCCCTATTGGACCGGGACGCCCTACGCACAGTCACCCATGCGCTGGTGACGTCTCGCCTGGACTACTGTAACGCTCTCTACATGGGGCTTCCCTTGAAATGCACTCGGAGACTACAGTTGGTCCAGAATGCGGCCGCGCGGGTGATTATGGGGAGCACCAGGTACTCCCATGTGACACCACACCTGCGCGAGCTGCACTGGCTTCCTGTGGTCTATCGAGTGCGTTTCAAGGTCTTGATTACGATCTTTAAAGCGCTCCATGGCTCAGGACCTAGTTACCTGCGGGATCGTATTCTGCCCCACACATCCCTACGACCTATTCGCTCGCACAGAGAGGGACTTCTCCAGGTGCCGTCCACTAGACAATGCCATGGGGCGGCGCCTAGGAGCAGAGCCTTCTCTGTGGCGGGCCCAGCCCTGTGGAATGACCTCCCCCCGGATATTAGGACCACTACTGACCTCCGCTCCTTCCGTGTTAAGCTCAAGACCCACCTTTTTCAAATATCTGGCCTGGCTCAACCATGACTTTGTTACGCTCCTGAGGGGTTTTTAATTTAGCAATTTTATTTAAGGGGATTTTAAACTGTGTTTTAATTGTGTTTTTAGCTGTGTTTATTGTCTTTCACTTACAAGTCTACTCTCCTCCACGCACAAATGAAATTGTCCTTTTTTCGTATGTATGTCTGTCCTATGTGTATTTTATCCTTCTGATTGTACGCCGCCCCGAGTCCTTCGGGAGAGGGTTGCGGCTAATCAAATAAAATTTATTATTATTATTTATTATTATTATTAACAGGGAAAGAGAAAGAGAAAGGGAGAGAGAAGATTCTTGATTGCAGATCTTTCACAGTTGCATGTAGTGATGGAGGATGTGTGCTGGGAGGCCACCCCTGGGTTGTTGGAATTTAGTTTTCCATGCCTTGGGTATCTACACCCATAAATCTATAGATAGAAGTAACCCTGATTTCGTGTTTAGTGACCACATTTGGGACTGGCAACTAAATGAAACTGGCTGTGCTTACAGTCTTACTTCAGCTTAACTTTAATGTACAGTTTGTAAATGTAAAGACTGGTTATAAAGCTACTTTTTCACTATCGTCATAACTGTGAATGCTTGCTAAATGAAGCAATTGCTAACTGAGGACCACCACTATTGTTGAGGCTTCTACCATTTCCTTCTTTTTTAGGTACAGTTCTTTTTCTCTCATGATTCTGACCAGTGCATTTCAAGCTTTCACATATGTTGCTCCGTATCTATTTAGTACTATTTAGTTAATGAGATCAGAAATAACAGCAGTACTATAATCTTGTAATCATGGAATTCTTGATACCAGGGGATATATAGTATGTATACTACCATAATGGATTTTAATAAACCCAGAATGGCAATAAGTAGGACTCCATGGCAAAGAAGCTATTGGGGAAAAGAAGCGCAACATGAATGAAGGTTTCTAAAAAGAATGGGGAGAGAGATCAAACACAACAGAAGAAACCACTGCAGTTGCACCAAATGCTTAGTAAAGATCTGAAAAACAGAAGATAAAAAGAAGGACACAAAGGCAGAATATATAGAGGAAACCCAGATGGTATCAGAAAGGCTAAAACTTTGAAGGAGTTGAGACAGAAGAAGGATGAACAACAAAAAGGGCTTCTTAGTTACGTTCAAAATAAAAACAAAAGAGAGGGAAAAGATCAGTCTTCCAGTTGCTTGGTGAAGATGACAAAAAGGCAACAGTTAAGAAAAATTGGAATTAAACAACTCCAGTTTGGGCTCAGTCTTCTCTGAAAAGATGTTATTGTGAAAAGTACAGGTAGTCTTCAAGTTAACAACCATTCATTCAGTGACCATTTGAAATTACAATGGGGCAGAATGAATGGCATACCCAGTCCCTAAATTATGGTCATTGCAGCAACTCCATAGTCATGTGATCAAAATCTGGGTGCTTGGCAGCCTACCTACCCTTAGACCAGTGGTGGGTTCCGGATCCTGTTGCAACCGGTACGGTGCAACAGGGCTGGGCATCCACCACATGCATGCGCGCAGCACAAGAGCAGTGTGCACATGCATACTTACCGCCCACGATGCTCCAGCTGCTCGGTGGAGCATCGCGCAGGCACCATACGCTCTGTGCGTGTAAGCCCTGATTGGCTTAAATACAGGTAAAGAAGGCTGGCTGGCGGGTGGGCCCTCCGGAGCACTGTACTGGAACGGTGCCTGGTGCTCCCAGCAGGCACCGGTATGCCCGTACTGGGGCGTACCGGTCGTATCCCAGCACTGATGTAGACTCTGATTATCAACATGGTTAAATATGGTCTGGATTATATGACAATTAAGTAGATGTATTATGCATTTGATTTGAAAATCATTTTTGAACAATATTCATCAATGGTTGCTCATCAGATTGGAATGAGATATAAAATGGTTGTTATAAGGTTTAGTCCTTATAACAATTTTATTGATGATTTAGGTGAAGAGATAGAGGGAATTTACAGATAACACATTAGGAAGCACAGCAGTTTGGTAGTTTAGAGAAACTGGCTGAAAAGTAACAGAATAAACATCCACAAAGACAAATACGAAGCAAGCACGAAAATCAGCAAATACTGTACAGAATGGGATATGCCTAGCCTGACAATGATTATTAAAAACATCCTGGAATAGTAGCTGATTACAATCTGAATTTGAGTCAGTAATGTGACATCATGTGAGCAAGACAAGCAAATATAATTTTAGGTGGATGGTTTTCAAATTACAAGAAACTCCATTTGACTCTGCGTTGACTATTGATTATATATTAATTGTAATTCTAGAGTATATACTTCTAGAAGGATTCAGGCAAACAGAACAAGTCTAAGGACTAAGTGGTTGATTCATGGTTAAATGTTGAGCGCTATGAAGATAGAAGGAGCTGGGCATGTTTAGACTTTAGACGTAGAGTGGACATAGATAGATTATTCAAATATCAGAAAATCGTTTTTGAAGATGAATTATTTCAACATATTGATTTGCAATATATTGATTATTTTATTTATTCATTTTAATAGAGATTCAAAGATATATGCCAAGAGGAATTATACAAAAATCAGATAAAAAGAATGTAGGAAAGAAATGTACAAACTATATACAATTAAATTAAAATTTCAAGTTAACATTAGATCACTTCTTGGGACAGCCAAGGAGATGACCTTGTTGAAAAAGGCACAGACCATGGTCGCAAAAACATGCTTTAAGAAAACAGAATGTATGAGAAAATGCTAACACTGATCCCTCTCTAATTCACTAGAGTATAATAAGGAGGAGAAAACTCGGGTTTTTAGGATAGCATCTGTCAATAGCCTTCATCAATATAATACAGTTCTGGCCAAACTTGCAGGGCCTGTTTCATTACCTGGCCTCTTACATTAATTTAAGATCTGAAAAAGCACATTTAAGATCAAATCAATATTCAATAATTAACTAAAGTGGCCAATATAACATGAATTATAAGTCAGAATGAATCATTAACAAAAGTTTTTACCAAGTCTAAAAATCCTTATTTAATTACTCAAGGAAAAGCTAGTATTGTATAGTTAAATATATTGTTTTAATAGAAACCCAAACTTCATATCCATCACTACCAGGTGGATTTGTAACTGACTGACCAACTGCACTCAACATGTAGTCCTCAATGGACCTGCATTTATATAGAGGGAAATATGTAGTCGGGTACTCCAAGGCTCTGCCTTAGGTCCAGTACTCTTCAATATCTTCATCAATTACTTAGATGAGGTGATAGATGGGGAACTCATCAAATTTGCAGACAACACCAACCTGGCAAGAATAGCTAACACTCCAGAAGGTAGGCTTAAGATATAGAAGATCTTGACAGACTTGAACATTGGGTACTATTTAACAAAATAAAATTCAATGGTGAAAAATGTAAGATTATCCACTTAGGCAAGAAAAACCAAATGCACAGGTATAGTATAGGTGCTACCTGGCTCAAGAGTAATAATTGTAAGAGGAATCTTGGAGTCAATCACTTAAATAGGAGCCAGGAGTATGCTGCAGCTGACAAAAAAGCCAACACAATCCTAGGTTACATTACAGAGGGATAAAATCAAGATCACATGAAGTGTAATACCACTCCATAATGCCTTATAAGACAGAATTGGAATACTGCATCCAGTTTTAGTTGCCATGATGTAAAAAAGATGTTGAGATTCTAGAAAGAGTAGAGAAGAGCAACAAAGATGATTAGAGGACTGGAGTCTAAATATATATAAAGAACAATTGCTAGAATTTGGTATATATAGTTTTATGAAAGTGACGTGGAGGCTCAGTGGCTAAGACACTGAGCTTGTCAATTAGAAAGGTCGGCAGTTCAAATCCTTAGCGCTGCATAATGGGATGAGCTCCTGTTACTTGTCCCAGCTTCTGCCAACCTGGCAGTTTGGAAGCATGTAAAAATGCTAGTAGAAAAATAAGAACCATCTTTGGTGGGAAGGTAACAGAGTTTTGTGCACCTTTGGCATTTAGTCATGCCAGCCACATGACCACAGAAATGTCTTAGGACAGCAGTGGCTATCCGGCTTTGAAACGGAGATGAGCACCGCCCCCTAGAGTTGGGAACAACTAGCACATATATGCGAGGGGAACCTTTACCTTTAGTTTAATGAAAAGAAGGACGAGGGGTGACATGATAGCAGTGTTCCAACATCTAATGGGAATCAATCTTTTCTCCAATGTATCTGAAGGCAATACAAGAAACAACTAATCCAGGAAAGAAGCAACCAAACAAAGGAGAATTTTTCTGATAGTTAGAACAATTAATCAATGGAATGACTTGCCTCCAGAAGTTGTGGATGCTCCAACACCGAAAGTTTTTAAAGAAGAGGCTGAATAACCATTTGTCTGAAATGGTATAGGGTTTCCTGGCTAAGCAGAGCGTTGGACTAGAAGACCTCCAAGGTCCCTTCCAAATCTGTTATTCTGTTATATGTAGATAACAATATCTGTAAATGGTTTCCAAGTTGATTTATCATTTTTCAGATAAGGTTGTTTGTTATTCTGAAAGGAAACTATGTAATTTTCAATAAAATGCATAGTGTTCTAGCCAAGGATGGGATTCAATTTTTTTTACTACTGGTTCTGTGGGCATGGATTGGTGGGCGTGGCTTGGTGGGGGTTATGTGACTGAGTGGCATGGCCAACTCAATGTGAGTGACGTTGAATTGGCCACACCCATTCAGTCACATGAGCTCCCCAAACCACGCCCATCAAGCCACGCCCACAGAAAAGGCAGCTCCTGCAGCCTGTCCCTTTATGCCTCCCCTCCTCCTCATGTCAAAGTACCTTAAAGGGGCACCACAGTACAGCTGCCTTCCAAGCAACTCCACTGTGACGCTATCCCTCAAAATGGCAGCAGGCCATTTTCCTGGCCGGGTCTGGCAATGGGGTGTGGCTGCACATGTGTTCCAGCAGGAAATAGGGTGCACGGCTAGTGTGAAGAACAGGGCAACAGGCTACCAACCTCCGCTTCTTGAATGCACCAAAAAGAGCTTCAGTTCAGGCTCACTGCCGTTGCCAGCCACCCTATTCTTCCGGTGCAGCAGACAATGGGGTGCACATGCGTGGCAGGCGCAAAGAACAGGGCGGAACATCGCCGGGACTGAAGCTCTTTTTTGGTGCGTTCGAGGAGTAGAGGTCGGTAGATTTTGGTGCAAGAAGCCTGCAGCCACCGCCAGAGGTTCGGTTCTGGCTGGCAAAGAAGCAGAAGCTGGGAGGCTTCTCGCACTGAAAAAAAAGAAGAGGCGGCTGCAGGTATCTCACAACAAGCTCTCAGCCACCAGCTACTGGATTAAGGCAAGCCCATGGGAAGATTGAGTAATGGATGGGGCCTCTGAAGGAGGGGAAATGGGGTGAATTGTGGCAAAGGGAGAGCGGGCAGCATGCAGGAGACCCCGGGAAGGCCAGAGCTGGGGAATGGCACGCTCCCCTACCCAGCCAAGGTGAATGGCGAGTGGGCGGAGGCTCAGGGGCCCCAGGGGATGATGCATCCTTGGGTCCTGGCCCCTGACCCAAGGCGAAGGGCAAGTAGGCAGCATGCTTACCTTTGGTGAGCTGAGCAGAGCGGGTGAGGCACAGAGCCGACTGGCAAGGTGATTAGCTGGGGCCACGTGACAAAGACAACATATATAGGGCTGGGATGAGCATTGAGTGGGTGGGCTGGAAAAGTGGGGGGCAGGCGGGCAGGCTGGAGCAAGCGGCAGGCTGAGCGAATGGCAAGTGGGCGGGCTGAGGCCAGACAGAGGTGGTGTTTACCGGTTCGGCTAACTAACCAGTCAAAATTTCTGCTACCAGTTCGCCCGAACCGGCTGAACAGGTGGTAACCTCTGGTTCTAGCAATCAAAATCATATACACAAGTAACTCAGTGTTCTTTGTGAGGATATTAGGCTTAACAATGTGTAACAGAAAAATAGATGGCAGAAAAATGATTTCATCCTTTAATATTTGTTTCATTGTATCATAAAGTAACCTACAAAATTGTTGAGCTGTACAGCATTGCCACCAAATGTGAAAAATGATCTGACCTATTATTATAGCTCTAACAGGTTTTGGAAGTGAGTTATCTGTTTTGGTATTCAATACAGAGGTAATATACCAGCAGTAAAACATCTTGTAGTAGTTTTCCCTAAGTGGTATTCCCATTGTTATATATCTATTGTCTTATTTAAATTCTGCACTCTTCAACTTAGTTCAGTTTCTGAATAGCAATAGCAACTTATAAATATGCCTCAACAAATGTTCTGAGTTCTATGTTACTGGTCTTTTCAACTTATAACATAAAGTCTCTAAGTATACCACCTGTTTTGTATCTTTCCTTTTGAGACATACTACATATTTAAATTACTGAAACCTGTAGATCATTCAGATCATTGTGAATAAAGAATTTCAAATGATTTCATCTTTGTTTTAGAAGAATTAGGTGTTGCTAGTTATATTTGGCTCTCTTCATTGATCATATTTTTGTAGATATTCTTTCATGAAAATAAATATTTAATGTGGAGGCAAGGGGTGATGACAGTGTTCATACAAATATTAAATTCACTGCTTATGGCTGAAAGATTTCTGATAAGATGTGCATTTCTATTTGTATCAAGTGAAAGGTATTTATACAAACCATCTAGGAGACCTGCTCCCTCAATAAAAGTAATCTAAGTGTAATGTAATATAATCCATTCTGTGGTGCAAGTTAGACAGTTGACTTGATAATAAATTTGGTATTGTCAGTCCACCTTATTCTGTCAGGTATTGTAAAATACTGTACTGAGCCTAATCCTCAGTTCCCTATTTGTTCACTTTAAGTTAGTTATTTGTCTCTGCCACTCATTTAATACTGGTCTTCAATTTTTATTGGGAATATTTGAAATTGAAAACTGAGCATCGTTAAGAGATTCATTTTACTGCTGTTACTCTTTCTAATGAGGACAATTTTAATGTTCTCCATCGTAAAATGTTTGCCATTCTATTTTTCCAATAATTATTCTTAAATCATTTTTAATTCAGTAATATGGAACCCTATCATTTAGATATTGTTTTTCTTCCTCAGATAAATCCTATGTAATGGTTTGAGTCTTATTCTGATCTGATATTCTAATACTGAAGAGAACCAGTATGGTGTGATGGTTAAAATGTCTGGCTAGAAACCAGGAGACAGTGAGTTCCTTGCCTTGGGCACAAAGCCATCTGGATTATCTTGGACCAGTCACACTCTCACTACCTTGGGAAATAAGCAATGGCAAACCACTTCTGAAATTTTGCCTAGGAAACTTCAGGAACTTATCCAGGCATTCGCCAAGAGTCAAATGAATATTATTTTTTGTGATAAAAGTTCATTTAACATTATCTTAGCTTCATGTTCTTTACAAACTCTCTTTATCCATGTTTGTATATTGAACCATGGTCTTCAGAGCTTTGAATATAAATGCCCATTCCAAATTATCAAAGGCTTTCTCTCAGTCAAGAAAACTCACAGCCACTTTCTTGTTTTCTGATATACATTGCATTGAAACGGTACAGGATATTCATGCACCTTTTTGGAACAAATCCAGTTTCAGCAGAATATTCTAAATTAGTTAAAAGATGTAATTAATCTTCTTGAAGTATTAGTATATAAAGGTTGTCATCTACATTCAATAAAATAGAGGTTTCTAGGATGGTAAATGAGTTGGATCATTTCCCTTGTTGTAAATAAAAAAAACTTCTTGTCAAGGAAAAAGATGTTCTGGCACTCTTGTCTCTCATTCATTACTTGAGTTAAAAGTTTAATCAACATTTCTTGGAAAAGTTTATTTGTTTATTATTTCTGTAAATTCAGTGTCTGTATTGCTTCTTTTGTTCCATGTTCTGTAATTGATTTATTTAGGACTTTTCTCTGGCTTTCTTTTTATTTGATGTCAAAAATAAATAGTCTTCTCATAATGCTTGACTAGAATCCCATACTTCAAAATAAAACACCACCAGGATTTAGAGGCTCCTTTGAAAGAGAATACTTAATTCATGTTGACACTTTGACTTAATATCTTCCTGCAGTAGTAATAGCCATTTATTGTTCACCAGTTTGATTTAAAAATCCCTTTATGTTTTCTTATAGTAATTGGATTGGTAAGAACTGCAACTTCCACATCTGTAAGTTTAGTAAATAATGAGTTGGACTTCCAACACCTGTTTACTTTTTTAATAGGTTTATGAATAAAAGAAGAATATTATTCATAATATATTATTAATTAGAAATAGTTTTTTTTTCAAATAGTAACCTCTGAAATCAGAAAAAACAAAGACAAATTCACATTTCTAAGCAGTGCAGTGTTTTAATCTAGCAGGAAATATTTATAAGAAATCCAAGCAAATAATTAGAAATACAAAGAAGTGTTGTTATGTTGGAGACATCACAATATGTATATGTTTCTTTTTCTCATTATTGTTTGCTAGCTTGGAATTGTTGAAAGTTCTATTAATCCTTGAAGATACTGAATTTAATATGTCTTATCTATGGCTAAAGACTTTATTTAAAAAAAAATAAAAGAGATGAGTTGATAATTAGCTGCTGAGAAGCATTTCATTTTTATAGGGAATAAATAACTTGCCTTTAATGCTCTGTCAGCAGATACTAATGAAACATTTACTTTATTGTTTAAAATGGTTAGGAATAAAAATATTTTTTTCTTTAAATTTACAGACAGTATCCACACTGGAAGTCTGTAAAACATCAATTATGCAACAAGCCTTTTGCTCATCTAATTAAATTATATGTTGCAGACTGAAATATAGTGCAAGGTTAATGTCTAGAGGCTCTAATTATTTTCACAAAGACATGGACATTCATAAAATTTCTAAACTGTACACTGGAAATGTTAGGATGACTATGAACTTTAGTGTAATTACGATCTGCAAGTTAGTCTATAAGCTCCCTATTTTACTAGTTTGTAAATTACTCCATCTGATTAGACACAAAATGCAAAGGTCAAGACTGTCACCAGCTCAAGCAATAATGTAGCTTTTACTTTGCACATTGAATTACAATTTTAAAAACTATTTTAAGCATTAACATACTGTTCCAAATTGATAATGAAATGCATGCTTCATACATGCAACTCTTAGAGAAGCAAAATGTTACAGAAGCAAAAGTGCTCCAATTAGGTAGGGACACATAAAATAGAGTTCAATTATCCACATTAATAAGGCACTCTGTTTCAAAAGTAACAGTGAGGAGAATATTTAATTTTAAAGCATTATATTGGTTGTGGTGATTTATGGTATTCTAGTGGAATTAAGTCTATGTACGAATGAATGACCAGTTTCTGTATGTCAGGTCTTCTGGATGCAATTGCAGAAAAGGCTTGAGTAAATTATCATGTTGGAATGAGATTAAAGCTTCTTTGTTTGTATGCTTCCCTATAATTGTTACTTTTGGAAGAAATTACTTAATTGTAAGACCCGACCTTTTCATATTATTTTGAATTATCCAATATTCCTACAACATGGAAATCAACATCTAGACAAAGAAGATGTCCGTGCAGTAGTTTTCCAGGCGCTACTTACAGCCAATATATTATTCTGTGCCAGCTTTTTGAGGTAGGCCAGATCAAGAAAGAAGACCCAACAGGGATTCCAGGAATGCTCTGTATTGTAATAAGGCAGAATAACATAATTTTGAAAGTCTGCCCAAGTTTCTCTCAGAGTCACTTTCCTCCTTTCAGCTCAGCCATTGCTTCTCCAAGGTCAGCTCTACATTCCTTTACATTTAAGAAGGATGAACATATGTCCCCCGACTTCTCGGTGGTCTATGGATTTATAATGTGAACATGATAAAGATATGAACAAACCACTTACGAATATAGGATGAGTCAGTGGTGGAATTCAGATGGTTCACAAACAGTGCTTTGATTGGTGCGGGTCTCTACAGCCTCAGACAGAGAAGGGCTATTCTGCAACCCTCCTTCAAATGTTCTTTAAAATACAGAGTTTCCCAGCATTCCTTTCCCCCCCCCCCAAATTTTATTTGTTTTTATACATATATGGGGAAAGGTAAGGGGATATACAAAAATTTTTGGCAGTTCCCACACTAGTGATAGAAATCCATTCAAAAACTCACAATTTTTACAATCTTAAAAAACAAAATATAAAGATAAGCAGAAAACAAGGTCTTATTCTAAATTGTGTTCATTCATTTTCCTTTGTCACTTTCTAGAATATCACCAATTACTGTTATTTCAAATACTTTTATTTTTCTGACCTGAGCCTTTTCGATATTGCTCCTTCCTCCCTGTCCTCAGAGGGAGCCTCAGCCCCCCCTCCCTCTTGTCTTGCACCTTGCTGTCCTTTCCACTACCTTCGCTATGTTCATCCTCTAGGAGTGAGAAATGCTTTTTAATGAAGGCTTCCGCCTCCTGCACTGTATTAATTCTAATCCTGTTTCCCTCCCAGAAGATCAACATTCCCTCTGGCAATAACCATCTAAACCAAATTCCTTTATTGTATAATTTCTTTGATAAGGAGGAATACTTCCTCCTTCTCTCTCTTATCTTTTTTGGAATCTGCTTAAGGATGGTAATTTCTTCATCTTTATATTTCAATGGTCTCTCCCTTTGGGCCCCAAGCATCTTATCCCTTGTGGTCCTCCTGAGGAATTTAACATGCACCTCCCTTGGAATATTATGACTTCTAGCATATGCTGAATTTATCCTATAAACTAGATCCATATCCCACCACAGCTGTTTTTTTATCTCTCTTAATATAATCTGCTAAGATTGTACTCATGATATCCTTAAGGTCTTCATTTTCTGTCTCTGGTAGGTTCTGGAATCTAAGAAAAAAGGACATTCTTTAAAATCCAAATTTTCCCAGCATTCCTTTAGGAACCTCCAACATGCAAACTATGGTTACTCATTCTAAAATGTATCCCCTTTACCTGGAGCTTCAAAATTTGCTGTTTGCTATAGCTAAAGTCAGTCTACATTTAGTATACATCTGACTTTGGGGATATTTCTTCATAATCAAACAAAAGTGTATTTTCTATGCAGTTCACACCCCTTGCTTACTGGGTCTGGATGTCACAAAGGAAAGCCCACATTTTGTAATTAACCCCCGTGCCCCGTTTTGACTGGCAGAATGCTGCAGGAGAGTGAGTGCTATCACTGCCCCTGGCCACCCCACCCAGCTGGTAATTAGGGCAGAGAGCCAGTTGTTAAATTATTTGAATCTCAACACTGGGATGAGTCCAATAAAGCACCAACAAGGCTCAGAGTTCATGTCTACCATGGTGACCATGGGCTGGTCTCAAGTAATTTGAGCTCCAAGGCATATTGACAGTCATATTCAGGATTTCATCTTTGACATTATAGCCTGTGACATATAAAATGCCACAGGAATCATCCTTTTTCATTATTTTTTAATATCTACAACATATAAAACCATCAGGGAAATTCCTCCATCAGTTTGGTGTGTGATATCATCAATTTGCCAATGATATTTAACTTTACACTGTCATAAAGCTTTTGCTGTGACCCAGCATAACAGATATAACACCATTGCTGACCTTAATGGGGGCACTAAAGAGACAGGTCAAGGTAGTTGTGATAATGATGACTCAAATAAACAGGGGGTCATGGTCCAAAATGAAGAACTTTTTTCAGAAAGGCGAAAGGGGAAACCAGGTTTCACACATCAGTCGCAAAAGAAGAGCAAGGTATGCAAAAAGAGACATCACCTTCTGGTTGGTGATTCAATCGTAAGGGATGTAAATTTAGAAAAGAATATGGAAGTTTTAAAAGAGGTCAGGTGTCTGCCAGGTACTACTGCCAGCAGAGATAAGAGGCGTATTCTTAAGATAGTCAAGAATGCAAGTAAGGACTGTGACGTTGATGCTATTATACATCTTGGTACAAATGATCTGTCCCAAAAAGATGTACTTTCTGTGCAGGATGATTTCCAGAGCTTGGGGTATGAACTTAGTAGTATAGGTTGTAGGCTTATCTTTTCAGAGGTTTTACCAGTATATAAGGAACAAAAAGGGAAGGGCCAGCATGTAGCAGAGTTTAATGTGTGGCTAAAGGAGTGGTGTAAAAGGGAAGGCTTTAGTTTTATTAGTCATGATGTCTGCAGCTGGTCCAATGAAAAACTGTACAAAAGAGATGGTTTACACCCATCCAAGAAAGGGGACTGAGTTACTTGGCATTAAATTCACAGATTTTCTGGATAAACATTTAAACTGAACAGCGGGGACAGAGAATAAATTGATCCAGAACATTTCTGTCCCCAGCAATTTAAAATTCATAGGGTTATCAGTGCATGTAACATAGATGTTTGTGCAGGTAAGATTATCACTCCTGCTGTCAAGCAAAACCAAGCATTTAATAGTGAGTGCCATACCATGTGCATGAATCATACAAGTGACAAGAAAATAGGGGCAGTCAGGCATAACACAGGTTATGTAAACAGTAACACAGGGTCAATCAAAATGGACTCAAATGTCTATATACCAATGCAGAGAGTGTGAGGAATTAGAAATTCAAGTAAATGAGGGCAAATATGATATTGTTGCCATTACAGAAACTTGGTGGGATGAAACCCACAAATGGAACATACAGCTAGAAGGATTTAAATTATTAAAAAGAAATAGACCAAATAAAAGAGGAGGTGGCGTTGCACTATATATAAGAAATAACTACATTTCTACAGAACTAGAGCACAACAATGATGAGAACTATCTTGAATGCATTTGGGTCAATATTAAAGGGGGGGGATGACATTGCCATAGGTCTATACTACAGGCCACCCAACCAAGCAGAGGAAGTAGATTAACTTTTTGCTAATCAGCTAACTAAGGTATGTAGGAAGCACACCACAATAGTAATGGGGAATTTTAACTACCCTGACATCAACTGGGAAACAAACTCTGCACCAAGTGGAAGATCCACAGTAAATATATAAATATATAATTGTAAGGAGAAAGTATATAACTGATTATTGTTATCATGTGGATTGTTTTCCTGCTTTTTAAATTAATAAAATCATTTCTATATAGTTTGTATTTATTGTGCAATAGGCTGGGTTAGACTCCACAGGGCTTGGTTACTTGTGGTTCAGCATATTATGGGAAGATGCCATCTACACTGTGTGAAACAAGCTATCATATCAAGCTGCAAAACAGTTTGCTTAGTCAAGTATAATATGTTATACAAATAAAACAATTGTGCAGAACTCAAACTCAGTCATAGCAGAATATGTACAGTACATTTCTGGTAAAGAATAAAGGAAATATGAAAGATTTAATAATACAACTTTCCACCAGGGCTAAAATGTTGAGATGCTTTTCACTTCCTGCATAGATTTCTTCCTTCATTTATTTAATTTTTATCTGCTCCTTAGCTGCACAGCTCACAATGGCAATGTACTCCTTCCTCACCTTCAAGTAATGCTGGTGCAAAACGATGGCTGTGATCTGCAGCACACCTCCACTAGTCTGCCCCAGTCTTATTAAGGGTTGTTCTCCGTATTCCCATTGAAGTCCCTGGGAGTCACTTCACAGAAGGACATGCATTTTCAACACCACTTTAATTTTAACATTATCAACTGGGGCATGATAAGGGAGAAGAAAGGAGGCCCTTTGTTTCAGTTTCAGGTTGTGCAACATCTGGTGAAGGAAAATCTACAGCAGGGCTAATGCTATAATTTATTATTTGTTCACCTTGACCATTCAATGTTATACATCAAATCCTTCATGCTTTAATATCCTATAGTAATACATCACAGCTTTCAAACAATAACACCCTATTTGCATTCACTTGCAACTTTTTTCTCTAGTGAGTAAATCTCTTAACTCAAAATAAATTTAACAGAAAATATATTTCAGTCTAGACTACATGATTTGAGAACAAACGTTTAAAGCAGATCTTTAGCTAAACAGAATCAATAGCAATACAAGACTCTGAGACTGTTTTAAACTGAACACACAGTAGTTGAAGAAAGAGATATTGCCATAGCAAGGATGGGTACCAGTCAAATTATTAATCCAAAAAGGTCTTGGAATATTTTTAAAAATGAGACCAAAGCTAAGAGTCCAACTTGGGTGATAATTATGGCTCTTTCCATTTTGTTTTCTTAGAAATAAGAGGGAAATGTTTTTTTCCCAGATTTAGCAGCTACTTCTGTTTGCATTTTTTCTCCTTATTCATAGATTGTATTATCTTTAATATAAGATGTGTGTGTGTGTGTGTGTGTGTGTGTGTGTGTGAGAGAGAGAGAGAGAGAGAGAGAGAAGAGAGAGGCAGAGAGAGAGAGGCAGA